>NW_021320019.1:4711760-4751066 GCF_001605985.2 Dendrobium catenatum | reverse complement strand
AAAAAAAAACTAAACCCTAATTTCTCTTAAACTTGCAAAATATATCCCTAAACTTAATAAAAATACCTAAAATCCAATGTGGAGTACTCCTAGAGGGTGGCCGGAAGTTTCCACTTCGCCGGAGAGGGGCGGCGCCGGCGGGAGGAGCGGCGGGAAGCAAGGCCGACGGCGTGCGTAAGCTGTTTTCGCGACCTGGAGCGTGCGGGAGGGAGAAAAAATCGGGTTTGGCTGAAGGAGACGGGTGAAAGAGATAAAAAGACCTCATTTTAAGTGAGTGGACCCTACCCAGAATTGCGTACGCCTCACAAGGAATTGCGCAATTGCGCCTCTGAGGCACGCCTCAGCCCCTGTGAGGCGTATGCCTCTTGTAAGACCAAAATTGCGTAGGCTATGAGGCGTTTTTGGGAGGAATTGCGCAAAGGCGCGCCTCAAGGCGCGCCTCTCATTGCGCAATTTTAAACAGAGATAAAAATTGAACAAGCAAAATATTAAAAATAATTAAGAAATAATAAGTAATTTAACTAAGATTTATACTTAAAATGATTAATACTAGGATGTCGAGAGTCATATGTTAGATGTCACATTTGTTGACATTTAAACCGTCGATCGGCCCCATTCGCAATTGCCTAATGCCCATGTCGGCAAAATTAAAATCGAACTGAATACCTCGATCGTCTCCACGTTCGTAAGCAACCGCTGTCTCAATTCATTTATAAGGGACGAAGAAACTAAACAGGGGATTTTTGCTTAGTTACGTTGAAATTTGATCAGAATCCTAGTGGTTCTTGTTTGCAATACCTCCCAAATTCGATCCCAGTTCCATTTGCGACACCTCTCAAACTCGGCTGCTTCTATTTGCACGGCATACGCCGAAGCCTAGCCCGTGGTTGTCCGATCCTTTTTCTATACCTGCAGATGCGCCTTTCGTCCGACTTCTCACGCACGAACAGGATCCCTTGGTTTCCCTCTCTCGTCTGCTTTTTACGCACGCAAGGGGCTACACTTGACCCAATCTTTTCCCTATGCTGCACATCGCCCTACTGCCCGACCCAATCTCCTCCCTTTGTCGCACTCCACCTTCAAGCCCTCACGCGAATGGGTTTAACAATCCGCCTGCTCCATGCATGAACGGTACCTCCGCCTCCCTCTAGGTTCGAATGACACGAGCCCAATCCGCCTCTCTATGTCCAATTAGCCAAACTGATTCCCACGCCAATAACATTAAGTGAAAAAAGAGGAGGGATTATTTGTATATAATAATAATAATAATAATAATAATAATAATAATAATAGAGGAAGCATTACAATTGCTGATTGGAGTAGTCCGAATTCAATTACGGGATTGATTTTTTCCTTGAAACCCTCGATTGTTGATTTTAATCCGATCGAGTGGACTTGAAAGGGTAAGTGCACTCTCCAACCTCCCCAACCTCTCCTCGTAGGTAGGGGGCATTGAAAGGCTGCCAAAATTTAGAGGAAATGTTACAAATGTATAATGAAAATTGAAGACCAATTCCGGGGTCGATTTTTCCCCTGAAGCCCTCATGGGGAAGGGGCGATGAAAGGTTGCCAAAATTTGGGGGAAACACCGAATTATAATTTTTTTTTTTGGTTGAAGAACCAGATGACCTATATACGCCCATCGAATCCTATCTGGCTGGGTGGACTGGAAAGGGTAAATGCCCTCCCAACCTCCCCTCGCGGGAAGAGGACCCTGGGAGGCTGTAAAATTGCCCCGGGAGGTTGCCGAATTTTTCTAAAATCTTTGAGAGCTTTGTCAATTAATTCATTAACTAATTAATTTGAAATTATGTAATTAAAATAAGAGTAATTAGTTAATAAATTCAAAGAATTTTAATTAAATAAAAAAAATTAACTAATTAAAAACTAGTTAATTAATTTGAAATTTCAATTAAATTAAAAATAATTAGTTAAACTAATCAATGAAATTAAAACTTTTAATCAATTAAATGAATGATTAATCAATTTAAGTAATAAACTAAAATATTCATATTAATTAAATGAATCGTGTAATAAATTTAAAATTTCAGGTAATGGGCTAAGCAATTTATTTTAAACTAAACTTAAAATTTAATAAATTAGCTAAAGTAAAACATAAATAAAATTTCCATTTTTAATTAACTAATTAATTTTTTTTTAATACAGTAAAAGAAAATAGTGAGGGGGATAGTCACTCTAGTGAAGTTATGCATTGTTTATTAAAATAATAAAAGAAATCAATGTTCACACTATACAAATCTAAGTACAACTCACACTAGCTAAGCTGAAACTCCTAAAACTAAAAAAAAAAACTACTAAACTCAAACCCAACTCTCCAAGCTCTAACTGTAGCGGTAAACTTCAGCTCCTGGCAATCTTAAACTCTTGTGCAAGTCCCGAGCACCTGCAAACAAGTAAACAAAAGTCAATGTAGGGTGTTAAATAAAACTATTATTGGAAAAATAGAAACTGTGTTGAAACAAAACTAGTATCGAAACAAAACAAGGAGAGCTAGTACTGTGAGTCAAACACTACTGCTAGAGTCAAAACTATAGTGTATGGTATTAGAAGCAAAGTACTAACGTAAAGACGCTGTTGCTATAAACAAAAAAACACTAGTACTGGTGTCGAGGTAGTAAAAAGTACAAAAACTAAGTGTCTGCTGCTAAATTCCTGCAAAGCTAAGTTCGACAGGCAATCTCTAATAGAGTCCGTAAGTCCTGCTTTAATTAGGGTATTAAGAAAAATTTCATGTACCTGAAAACAGAAATCTTGGTCTACTTTTGATAGAAGCAGTAAGACCCATTGTTAGGTTAAATTAGTCCGCTTCGGTAAATCTTAATCAAACTAATACATATGCTACTTTTAAACGAAGCAGTAAACCCTACCTTTTACAAATTATAGGCCATTTTCAGTGGAAGCAGTAAGCCCTGTTATTGGGGAAAATTCTAAAATACCTACTCCAAATCAAAACATACATGCTATTTCCAAGGGAGGCATAAGACCTACCTAAAACTTTGGGCAACTCCTAAGTGAAGCCGTAAGCTCATACTCAAATCTAAAATTACGGGCAAATTTCCAAGTGGAGTCATAAGGCTCGACCTAAATACAAACCCAAACACACATGTTACTTCAAAGGGAAGCTGTAAGAACTGCTGTATGGGCAACACTCCCAAGTATAGCTATAAGCCCCAACCCATCATTTAACCACTTCAATTTACTCGGGATCCCTGAGAAGATAAAACCCAAGGCTTCTAATCAAATTCCCTGGGCATTACGATCAATGATGATTAATGTTGGTAGATTGAAACCTACGGTATTCCCGGAATGACGGAACCATAGAATCTTGATCAAGTCTACCTCCATCTCACTTAACCAAGATTAAAACACTTACACATATGAAATTAATTCATCCTTAATCGGAGTTCATTTTTACGTGATAGGAGTGATAATTAACTATGTGGTCTTTCCCTCATAAGTAGGAATCCAGAACTAAATAAACACCGATGTAATTATATGGGGAAATATGGTTAAATAACATCCAATCTACCTCAGGGAGAAAATGAATCCTTCACCCAGAAAGCGGGTTTTCTGCCGTAAGTACAATTCCTTTTTCCTGAGTGAACAACGTTAAGAGGGGGAGACGACAATGCTCTCGATAGTCAGACATTGTTGTTGTGTAATAGACATCAGGCATTGATGTCAACATGACATTGGTCGCCAATATGAAGGCTAGATTCGACAAAGGTGAGATTGGTCCAGATGGCTTGAGGGAACGATTCTGGGTATTGAAATTGCCAGTGTTGAAAATCAATGTCAATACAACGTTAGGCTTTAATATTGAGATGATTTTGAAACATTGATGTCGTGACAGTATTGGACATCAAAATTGAGATATCTTCGAGCGTTGTTATGAAGCTTAGCCACAACCTATTAGAGAAAAATGAAAATGAGAATGTTTTGGGAATGAGAGATTGAGTGAGAGCAATTGATTTGAGGTTTTCGAAAAGAAAATAAGAAATTAAGTTTTTATTTTTGTACTAAATAAAAATTTCAGATACAATAAATTATTGAAATAATTTTTCATAAAATATTTTAGACACGTGTGTCGGACATGTGCGTCTAATTTATTTTTAGTATTTTTTAATCAGAAATATTTTCGACGTGTCTGATATTTGATGCATGCAAAATAGGCCTTTGGGTGTTCCCCATGCCGATTTTAATTCCCAAAAGATGCCTTTTTCGGTTTCCCCTTTATGAGTCATTTAATGCTTCGGTTTTCCCCCACTTTTGTGCTGTTTTGATTCTTCAGTTTCTTCCCTAGGTGGCTGCCCCTTCAATTCCTGCTTGCTGCGGCTTACACGGCTATTCGATTGGCTGATTTTGAGGTGCATTAAATACATGTATTAATTTTCTTTTTTTTTTTTAACTTTTTCTTCAAGGGTTGTTTTGTAGTTGATTTAGGAGAGTTTTTGTGAGTGAGAAAATATTTGGAATGTAAACCTGTAGGTTTTCTCTAGCTTGCTAGCTAGCTTCTTTTCCCTTCCCCTCTTTAAATTTGTCTCGGGCTTCTTATCTATTTCTTCTCTCCGCAAGTGTCCACCCCATTGTATCTTTCTTCTCTTTCAAAACTTATATGCTAGTTGTGTTGTTGTTACAAGTTTATAGTGTCAAATTTAGTGTGTTTTGTCATCTTTAAAGGATTTTGAAAGGAAGACAAGTCTCTTAATTTGCAATCATAGCTTTCAATAATTTTGGTTGCATCAATATTTGTCGGAGGTGTGTTAGATGTGTATCATATCCAATACATGTCACGCCCTGGCCCGGATACTCGAATTAACGAGGTCGGAATGAAAAGTCGGATGGGTGTAACATTTCATTTAATTTCATAAACAATTTAACATTCAACTTCTCAATAAAATTGAAGAGCCACTATTACAAAATTTTCATAAAATGTTGATATTATTTTTCAATCTAAATATTTTCATCAATTATATATTGCATGTTTTCATTTGCACGCCGTCTTTTATAGACGTACTCCTCCCTTTCAGCCATTTCTATTTCTTTGGAGACTTACTTGAAAATGTTAGTTTAATGGGTTGAATTTATATAGTAAACTTAATGAGTAATCTTTCTATATATAACATTTAAACATATATAAGATACAATGTATGTTCTTTTTCTCATTTCTTATACAACACTAAAACTTATATAACATTTATATATGTATATTCATATAACATTTAGTGTTTCTTTCATTTCATTCATTTATTCATACATTTTATATACATTTCATAACAATTTAACATTTATTCTTTTTTCAATTCAATTAGTACAGGAGCACTCTTTAAATGTATATATAAATGTACAATCATTTTCATTTAACTTGCACAAGAATGTTGCTTCCCTAGTTAATATCATACGTTGATGAACTCCTGTAATTAGCATGATATCCTTTTTCCTTTTTCATTTATTCATTTATGCTTTATTTATAATTTATAAGTTTTATCATATCTTTCCTCATTCTTTACTTATATTCTTATATTCTTATTACACATATTCATATACCTTCATACTCTCTTGATAATCAATGTATATTTTCAGTCATAATAATTTATATATCAAATTGTCACCAGCATATATTCATTTGAATTTATATTGCCTTAATCATAATATTCTCTAAAAATAAGTAAAACAATTATATAAAATATTACTTTCAGAATTGAAATGAAAATACAATAATAAAATTATACACAATTATAATTACCTACTTTAAATATTTCTGAGCTTTAATTCCTTCCAAACCCCAAGCTTTGCTATAGGTTTTAATACTCGTCTCAACTTAATTATGAAAATCTTCTACTATTCAAATAACATTAATGAGATTTTAATTAATATAAAACTTCAACTTGGAGTAGCCAAATATATCTTGAAAGCAACATTAACGATTTCTATTCTTCTTACGATAATCTAATTTTCTTCAACTTTTCTAAAGAGGACTTTTACTTAATTGAACATTATTAATCATAACATAAACGAACTCTTCATACCAAAATTTTCATTAAAACAAAATAATTACTTCATCAAAAATCTCCTTCCTTGCAAATCTCCTTCCTTCACTGGCGAACCAAAGTTTATTATAATTGTGTTCTTCCTACAACAATAATGCTTCTTCAATTACAAAATGAGAATATAAATTCTTATCTAAGTCAAACTTAATTATTAGTTTAAATACTTAATATATATGAATATATGAAAAAAATAATAATAGTTTAAATACTTACTCTTTATTCCACTATCAAAGAATAAGAGAAACTTCAGAAGAAAATAACAAAATTCTTTCCTCTTTCTCTTCAAATTTCTTCCTTTCCGCATTCAATCTTTTCTTTGCCTTTAATTAAACATCCATCATTGTTTAGATGAAGTAATAGGGAATGATTTATACAAAAATGGAAAGCAATCGACAAATGAACCTTCCTTCCTTCTTCCTCTCGTTCACTGCCTCATCTCTAAATTTTGCTTCTTTAGCGACAATGAACGAAGAGGAGGAAGTTATATTTAGAGAGGAATCATTTACTTTCTTCCCCGCACACGTTCCTTTGCTCAAAACCGCAAGCCGAGCCCGTTCGAAGCAGCTGAGTGTGCGTGCGGTCTGCCCAGCTTCTGCTCGCTGTTCGCGTGGCTATTTAGAGGCTATTCGGTTCAATTGCACCGGCCAGTTTAAACCGACTCTTACAATACATGTCAGACACTGCATTCTTTTTTGACAATAAGTGTTGGTGCATCATAGCAATAACCCTATGTAAATCATATTTGTCCTGATAATTTCATCTTCAACTCTCTATCCACTATCATTCTTATTTTATTGTTATCTTTCCAACATGAGATACCCTATATTCTTCTCCAAAGCAATTTGAATTTTATCTTTCCATATTATTTTTTTTTTCATATAAAAATATTTAACTTTTGACAGGACTTAATGAATAAAAATGATTTATGTAGCCGATCCCACATAGTGAGATAAAGGCTTGATGTCGTTGTTGTTATATGAAAAATATTATTTTTCTTCTAATCATTGTATCCATAATTTTTTATTTTATATAAAAATTCCCCAAATTTCATTTAGCAAATCCATTCTTAGTTTCAAAACTAACGCCTTTGTTCATTTTAAACCAATGTAACAAAATATGAAAATATTTTTTTGTTGGTTTTCACTTGAAAACAATCTTGATTTTACTTTTTATTAACATGGTTAAATACAACAGTAATTTGCTCAACTCAAATGGAGTTACCGTAGAATCTGCGACAATGAATGCATTACTGGATGAAAACTTTAATAAAAACTGGTACAACAGAATTTCGTGAAAAAGTCTAGCTTTCTAATGCAATCAAAAATTTGGGAGAGGGACCCAAATTTTTTATCACAAAAAACAAAAACAACTTCCTATAAAAGAAGACACAAAATACCCAAAAAGAAGAGAACTTAGAAATTTTAGAACTAACTCTTACATTTCATATAAACGAACACTTTTATAAATAAAGACTTACAACTCTTAAAATTAAACGACTTACAAACAAAGACTCTAACAAGACACCCTAAACTTGCTTATTTTTTAGAAGAGGGATACACATGAGGTGGTCACTTGCGGAGAGACGAAAGAGGTTAGAAGCCGAGAGGAAGGGTGGAAAAAGCTCGCAAGATTTCCAAAGAGGAGATGAGCATGAGAGTGGAACAAGCTCGCAAGCTTTTCCAAGCAAACCCGCTGGTTATAGCTTCCAAAAATCACATTTTCACTTTTTTAAAACATTACAAAACCCCTCATATTTATAGGTATGAAAGGGGGATACAAGCAGCCACACTAATTGAATTCCCATAAGAATCCAAACATCACAAGCCACGGAAAAGCCCCCTGCTTTTCACGGGAAAACAACCTAGCCAAGGAACCGAAGGAGTAGCCACGGGAACCAAAGAGACCACACGGAACCGAGGCGCCAAAAGCCACGGGAAAGCCCCCAGTTCGGAAAACCAGCAGCCACCGTGAGAACCAAGGAGCCAATGCATGGAAACAGCCAACCCGTGGAAGCCAAGGACAAACTTAAATTTAACATATAAAAAACTATAATAAAAATTACATTAATTAAGATAACTAATGAACTAAAACCTAGCTAATAAATGAGCTAACCTTTAGTTCAATAAATGAACTAAAAACGAGCTCATAAATGAGCTAAATTCCAACTCAAATTTTATTGGGCTTGTAAGCTCAAGGAAGTCAAAACCAACTTATTTTGGGTTTGAGTTGACCCCCCCTTTACCTACATCACTTTCTTAGCCTATATTTTCTGAAAAAAGTATTGTTTGCTAAAACTTAAAATCAGCATTTCACCAAACTTTTGAAGTTAGGACAAGCATTTTCGAAGAATGTTTTCTTTTGAAGATTTCTCAAAATGATGCTATCTCACAAGATCACAATCTTGTTATTTTGAGATATTTCCTACTACCTTTGTTTTACTGGTTAAGTGCTCATTTTTTTAAAATTTCACTTGGTTTTCTTGATCTCTTTTTGATGTTGTTTGAGCTGTGTTTTGTGATGTATGAAATACAATTGCTGAGAAAATTTGATCGGCTTGAAGGTGCGGATGAAGAAAGCTTGTTTGATATTTGAAAGGCTTCACACCTTTAAGCTTAATGTTTGTCCAATGAATATTTTGGTCAATTCCTAGCTTAATATTAATCCGATGAATACTTGGTCCATTGCTTGTTATCAGATGGCCTGTCATTTTTGTACCATCACATATTTTCATTATGCTAGAAAATAATGTTGCATTTAACCAGCTAGATAGTTTTTTTATTTTCTGATGTTATTCCTTGTATTGTGCTTCCATTTTTAAATTATGTCATCAATGGTCTTATGCTAAGTAGGTTACATGTGATTATTGGAAAAATATTATATACCGTTCACTGAGGAATGATTTTTGCCAACCCCACATAATGGGATAAAGGTTTGTTGTTGTTGTTGTGTACTGAGGAATGATTTTCTGCAGGAACGGATCTCAAAATCAGTCTTATTTGTTCTTTCCTTACAATCCCATGCTTGTCGACCTTCTCTTATCATCGCAACATCAGGTTTCCTTCAATTATGGCAAGTCGACTTTCTCCGCTTGGCTCCATCAATGAATGTAATTATGTACCAGGGTGATAAAGATGCTAGGAAGACGATTCAGAATCTTGAATTTTATGAGGAAAGTGGCCGCCTAATGTTTCAAGTGCTTTTGGCGGATCCTATGGCAGTTGTTGAAGTATGGTTTTTAACTAGTTTCTATTCTTCTGCTTAACAATGTTATTTTTTTTTCAATGAATATGAATTTTGTGTCATGCATGTGTTTGCATGCCTTTTTCTGTATGTGTATGCACATTTGTCACTGTTTTTGGCAGTGCTTTAAAAATCGGACCGGACCGGCCGGTTCGACTGGTTCAACCGTGAACCGGTCACAAGGCCGGTTCGGTTCAGCCCTAAAACCGCTTCTGCAAAGAACCGGACTGAACCGGTCAGAACCGGCCGGTTCAACCGTGAACCGGTGAACCGGTCCGATTATTTTTGAACCGGCCGGTTCAAATCTCACAAATTTTAAATATTTTTTTAAATAAATAAATTAATATATATTAAAAATATTTAATTAAAGTTAAATACACTTTATATAATAAGAACTTTTGTACTCAAAGCATCATGACACATCTTCACATGATCTCCCCATGTGCTCCCTTAGTGCAAGGAATCTAAATATGCTCTATATAAACAATAGCAAGAAAGTGTTTCTAAGGGATGTGGGACTAAAGAAAAGAGATGAGGAGTGTATGAGTTCATAGCATATATAATGGATATAAAACCTATTTTTAAACAGATTTTTTAATTAATTATTTTTTATGTGAGTGATAATTATTTATTAGTTAATAATAAAAATTTATTTATTTATACATAATAAAAAATAATTTATCATTAATAATTTTATTTATTTATTAATGATTTTAGATATAAATTTATAAAATAACTTTTGTATACAATATATCATAAACATGTAAAATATATTTAATCATATAATATAAAATAAGAATAATTTATATTAAATTTATAAACTTATGTTAGAATTAAATTTATATTAAATATGTAACATAAATTAATAATAATATATATTAAATTATATGGTTATATATAAATTAAATTTAAAATTTGAAAAATATTCAAATTTAAAATTATCATATTTTTTTGAGTGTAAATTCTTATAATTATTTTATTTAAATTTTTTTTTGCTTTTATGTAAGATTTTAAAATAATTATTTTACTTAATTATATAAGTTTTTATGTTTCATAATTTTTTTTTTAATTTAAATTTTTATCTCATACTTTGAATGATAACATTAATTTTATGTTAATTGTATTAAATTTAAATAATACTTATTATTTATTACGTCATCCGGTTCGACCCCGGTTAGACCGGTTGAACCGGTCGAACCGTGAACCTCTCCTTGTTCCGGTTCGTTGTCCGGTCCGGTTTTCAAAACCTTGGTTTTTGGCATGCGTTTGTGTAGGTGCCTTCCTGCTTGCGCTTGTGGATGCATAGTTTAGTTCTTTACGTTTTTTTGACAGCTGCAATTTACCAATTGAATTTATGACTTTATTTCTTCTAAATCATGCAATTTGTGTACATTATATCTATATTTTATTAGCTGTTTTTTTCATCTCTTTTTACGATTTCCTTATTGTACAGGACTTGGTTGATATATCTTGCATTGGCTGGGAAGCAATAATAGTTGATGGATGTCAGAATTCAACGGTGACTAGACAACTGGAACAGCTAAATACTCTAAACACCGATTTTAAACTCCTACTTCTTAATGGTCAAATGAAGGTAATAACTTCTATTAATTACCTTTTTATTGTTATGATTTCACTTATGTTTATTTATTTTTTGAACTTTCCAGGATAGCCTTTCTGAATACCGTCTGCTGCTCTCCTTCCTCAACACTGGAGGAACTATGGATAATGGTTTGGTTGGCTTGAAGGCCAATAATAATGACACTCGTTTTTCACTTACTAAGTTGAAAGAGAAATTAGCACGCCATATTGTTTTTGAGTGCAAAACTGACTCATCAAAGTTCCTAGAGTACTGGGTCCCAGTTCCACTCTCCATTGTTCAATTGGAACAGTATTGTACGACTCTTATTTCAAATGCAACTGTTCTTCGTTCAAATATAAGATCTGATGTTGTTGGAGCTCTTCATAATATCCTCATTACGGCTAGAAAGGTTGGCTTTTAATCCACTTTTCTGATATGCTTTTGATGACTCAAATAGTGTTTACATTTATGGATGGCAAGCATAGTTCATTATCTAAGATTGCTATGCTTTATATGGGTCATTATTGCCTTATTTGTGTTCATAATTATTTAGGGTTATTTTGTTATTTGTCATTTATGACTAGTTTGGTAGTTCCTCAGTTTTTTTTTGTGTGTGATTTGGAATGATACAAGCTATTGTCAATGGTGCTTGTGGTTATGTAATTCATATGAAGCTGAAGAAAATATTTTTTGCTCTAGCTCTGAAATCTTAGCACTTTTGGATGCTTCAGGATTCATTTATCCTCCATGCTTCTAGGAATATGTTTCTCCTTCATTCTTCGAAGATTCAACACCTTTTCTTGAGGATTAAATGATCCTGTGCTGTGATGATTAAACTTCATACAACTTAAGAATATCCGTCTTTCTATCCCTATTTTTCTATCTTTCTGTTTAATTTTCTTCTCTCACAAATTCATTATTATGTCCACTATTTTGATACCCATGCTACATTAAATTGGCATCAATGCATACTTCGTATATTCTATGAAGATTGATTGTATTATGTTTTACTCGTGCATTCTCCATGTTAAATATGGTATTTATGACATGTTTTTTCATAATTTTCTCTATGCTTCTATTTTTTTCCCCTCTAATGTTAATCACCAACCTACACTTCCTCACATTCTTCTCTTCGTAGGTTTTTTGCTTATCCCAATCTATTCATTCACCTCTTCCTTTTTGTTAGAAAAGTAATAAACGGAACTGATATTGTATACCCTTACTCTCCACTTTTCTATATGCATCTTGACCACAACATTTATGCTTTTAACCTTATGTCCTAAACATTCTTCAATTATGACTTAACGAACTCCAAAAAAAATTTGCTTAATCAAATTTGAGACATAGACTTCACCTATGTAGGTGGTCCAATCCTTCTATTTATTACAGTGAGAAAATGACCAATATGATCCCTGATGTAATGGCCGGTTTAGCTGGGCCGGTTCAACTGAATTGGCTAACTTCTCTTAAAACCCAACTCAGGGGAATGAAGTAGGCGGACAAACCGCGACAGAGGAGAGTCGATCGCGAGCACGGGCGAGCTTAGGAGGGTCGGTTTGCGATTCTGAATGAAGGATCGTGTTCGTAGGAATAAATTAACGACTCCTCTCATGAGATATAGTTAGTTCGCTCTTTCCGGTAAGAGAAATCGTGAGAAGGAAAGTTTATGTTGAAGAGGGCGGGTGGACGGCTTCTTGCGGGAGAGCGAGGTAAGCTTCATTTTTCTAATTTCAGCAAACGATTGTCTTCAAGGATAAGAAATAAAAATTCCTTTTCATTCTTATAGATAACAAAGTGTTAATTTGGGAGAAATTTCTAGAACGAGAGAAACAACCGAGGAGAAAGAAGGAAAAAGGTTTGTTGGATTTTCTTTCACTTTTTTTGTATAAATCTCCTTCTTTTACTTCATTTAAAGCAAACGATATTTCTTTTAAAGGAAAAAAGAGGGGAGTGAAAGGAAGGAGAAGAATTTTGGGAGAGGAAAGATTTTGGAGGATTTGGAAAAATCCCCATTGTAAGTAATTTTTATCATGAAATATTTGAAGTTTTATTAGATAAAGCGAGTTTCATGAAAATTTTATTGTTTGATGTCAAAGATTTTGAAGAGAGAGAGAGAGATCGAGGTTGTAGAAGTTGATTAACCAAGGATTCAACAAGAAAGGGGAAATTGAGGTTCGAGGTTGTACCCTACGTCAAAGACTTGAAAAGTTCAAAGTGGGTAATTATAATTATAAAATTCAATATTTTGTATTATTCTTTCAATACGATATAATATTTTGTATTATAATATTTTTTCAAGGTTTTATTTTTAAAGATTATCACGTGTGAAATGTTGAAAGATTAAATACCTAAATGATTATAAATATTATTACAACAGAAAATGAAAGAATCAATTAACATGAATGAAATTATGAATATGAATAAAGGAGAATGTTTTATGATATAGGTAAAGGTATGTATTAAGGAAATATGCAAATAAAGAAATGACATATGTATTGAATAACAAATATTCAAAATAGATGAAAAAGAAGGAAAATGTTATGTACGAAAATTACAAGAGTTCACCCCCTTATGGTGGCTGGGGATGTCGTATTTGTGCACGCAAAAAAGAAAAGGTCATGGAAATGGAAAATGAAATAGTTGGAAAAGGTTTTAAATTTTGGGTATTAGTGTGTGACAACCGGTTCATCCGGCCGGTTCAATTGAACCGGCCGGCCCACCCTTTTAATACCGCGAACAGAGAAGGTTCGCGGAACAGTAGCATTCGTGAAATAGAGGATCGGGCGGACGACCGAGGGCTTCGTGCGAGAGCGAGGTAAGTTCCGTTTTCCAATTTTAGCAAAAGATCTCCTTCAAGGATAAGAATTAATCATTCCTTCTCATCCTTATTGTTACAGAAGTGCTAAATTAGGAATAATTTTCAGATCGAGAGAAACAAACGAGGATAGAAAAGGAAAACGGTTTGTTGGATTTTCTTACGATTTTTTTTTTTGTATAAGTTTCCTTCTTTTACTTTGTTTAAAGCGAATAATGTGTTTCTTAAAGTTAAAGGAAGAGAATTGAAGCAAAGAGAAGAATTTTGGGAGAGAAGGATTTAGGGATTTTTAGAAAATTCCTATTTCTCCTTTAGTAAGTAACTTTTCGTAAACAAATTTAATTCAATTTTGTTATGAAAGCATGTTTTTATAGAAGTTATATTTTGTGGATGTTGTAGGAACTCAAAGTTGAGGTTGCTCCAAGGATTAAGAATTTTGAAGGATTAAAGTGGGTATTTATAAAAGTTTAAATTTCTTTATTTCAATTCTATTTTTCATTTAGAAAGAAGTTTATATGAAATTATTTCGATTTATGATTTCTGCTACTGTTGGAAATGATTAACTAAAATAAGCAACGACATGTATGAGTATAATTATGGGAAAGAAAAATGATATGTAATGAGTATATCAAGAAATAGAAAGTAAAGTTTAGGAAGAAAACAATAAGAATGAAAATGAGAAAAGAAGAGAAAAGTGAATAAAGGAAAAGGTATTGAAAACGACAGGAGTTCACCCTCTTATGGTACTGGCTGGGGACGCCGTACTCGTGCACGAAAAATGAAAAGGAAAATGATATGGAAATGGAAAAGCAAATCAAATGGAAAAGGTTGTACCTTTGGGTACTTTGAGACGGTGCTCCTGTGCAAAACAGTTGGGAAAAGACAATATAAATGAAATATTAAAGGTAACAATTGTTTTAAATGAAGATATTTGAAAGTATAAATCAATGAAATGAAAGAAATAAGATTAAGGAAGGATATAATCCACATATCTATATGCATATTGATTGTTTTAATTAAATACCCACTGAGTTTATTTAGTGAACTCAACCCACGAGTTTAAATGTTTTAGGTATATTTCTAAAGAAATAATGATTGAAAGAGAAGAACATGTTTACAGAAGACGACGTGCAAATGACAACAGGTAATTTTACATTTTGTGGTTAGTGGCTCTTTAGTATAATTGAAATAGTATAGTGTTTAATGAATTTTATCGTCCGACTTTTCGTACCCGCCTCGTTTGTTCGAGTACCCGGGCCGGGTCATGACATAGTGGCTCTTCAGTACAAATAAGAAAGTGGTGTATTTTTTAATGATTTTTTTTTTAAACCGTCCAACTCTTAGTATCCACCTCGTTAAATCAAGCATCCTGACTGGGTCGTGACAAAAGTAGTATCAGAGCGAAGTTAAAATATGAATCATACTGAAAGAGTCATTAGGATGATTATTAATGATTTAATGTAAAATGATTATGCTATGATAAACATGAACCAAAATGAGTATGGAGAAGAGGAAGAAGTGGAAAGAACAACACCTAATGTTCCTATTAACCTGGATGCACTGGCACAAATGATGACAGCTATGACTCAATTAATTCAAGACAGTGGTGGGGGAATGGCTATGTATAAGTATCTAAAATTATTTCATGATATGAGATCACCATTATTCAAGGGAGTTGAGAGACCAGTAGAAGCTGAAAATTGGTTATTAAGAATTGAAAAGATTTTAGAATGAATGAATTGTCCAGAGGAGAGAAAAGTTTCTTTAGCAACCTTCGTAATTAACGGAGAAGTTGAAAGGCGGTGGAGAGGTCTGTATCAAGACAAATTTGAAGGAATCCCTGCATGCAAATAAGTGGAATGATTTTACTCGGGTGTTCAGAGATTGGTTCGTACCTCCTTCTGGGAGGAGGGAAATGCAGGACAAGTTTATGAGATTGGTATAATGAGATGGATCAGTTATGCAGTATGAGGCTGAATTTACAACATTAGCCAGATATGCTCCTCAATTAGTTTGTAATGGCCGCGTTAGCTGGTTTGGTTCAACTAAAATGGCCAACTTCTCTTAAAACCAGACTCAGGGGAACGAAGCAGGCAGACAAACCGCGACAGAGGCGAGCCAATCTCGAGCACGAGCGAGCTTAGGAGGGTCGGTTTGCAATCGCGGTCGTAGGAATAAATTAATAACTCTCATGAAATATAGTTAGTTCACTCTTTTCGGTAAGAGAAATCGTGAGAAAGAAAGTTTCAGTTGAAGAGGGCGGGCGGACGGCTTCGTGCGGGAGAGTGAGGTAAGCTTCATTTTTCTAATTTTAGCAAACGATTGTCTTTAAGGATAAGAAATAATGATTCCTTTTCATTCTTATACTTAACGGAGTATTAATTTTGGAGAAATTTTTAGAACGAGAGAAACGACCGAGGAGGAAGAAGGAAAAATGTTTGTTGTATTTTTTTTCTTTTTTTTGTATAAAGCTCCTTCTTTTACTTCATTTATAGCAAACGATATTTCTTTTAAAGGAAAAAGAGGGGAGTGAAAGCAAGGAGAAAGAATTTTGGGAGAGGACGAAAGATTTTGGAGGATTTGGAAAAATCCCCATTGTAAGTAATTTTTATCATGAAATTATTTTTAAGTTTTATTAGATAAAGCGAGTTTCATGAAAATTTTATTGTTTGATGTCGGAGATTTTGAAGAGAGAGATCGAGGTTGTCGAAATTGATTAACCAAGGATTTAACAAGAAAGGGGAAATTGAGGTTCAAGGTAGTACCCTACGTCAAAGACTTGAAAAGTTCAAAGTGGGTAATTATAATTATGAAATTTAACATTTTGTATTATTCTTTCAATATGATATAATATTTTGTATTATAATATTATGTTCAAGATTTTATTTTCAAAGATTATTATGTGTGAAATGTTGAAAGATTAAATACCTAAATAATTGTAAATATTATTACAACAGAAAATGAAAGAATTAATTAACATGAATGAAATTATGCATATGAATAAAGGAGAATATTATATGATACATGTAAATGTATGTATTTCCTATTAAGGAAATATGCAAATAAAGAAATGACATATGTAATGAATAACAAATATTCAAAATAGATGAAAAAGAAAGGAAAATGTTATGAATGAAAAATACAGGAGTTCACCTCCTTATGGTACTGGCTGGGGATGCCGTTCTCGTGCATGTAAAAAGGAAGAGGTCATGGAAATGGAAAAGGAAATAATTGGAAAATGTTGTACTTTTGGAAACATTGAGACGGTGGTCCTGTATAAGCTAAATGGATAAAGGAAATATTAAAGTTTCAAAATGTTTTAAAATATTTTAATAGAAAATGACCAGAGATGTATAAATTACTTATTGAATGAAATAAAGTTAAAAAATGATATAATGCATATTAAAAAACATTTATATTGATTGTTTTAATTATTACACACTGAGTTTACGTTGTAAACTCAAACCCCTAAATTAATGTTTCAGGTAAATCCACAAAGAAGAAGTAATGACTGAAAGAGAAAAATTCATATATAGAAGACGACGTGCAAATGACAACAGGTAATTTAAATTTTGGGTAGTAGTGGCTCTTCAGTACAAATAAGAAAGTGGTGTATTGTTTAATGAATTTTTTTTTAAAACGGTCCGACTTTTAGTACCCGCCTCGTTAAATCGAGCATTCGGGCCGGGTCGTGACACCTGAACTCTTTATGAGGGACCGAAATGGTCCCCAACTCTTTTGATAATTGGTCCCTCAACTTTTTAAAAATGGGCATTTTTATCCTAACATTAAATTTTGGGATTATTGGTGTTAAATCAAAGATTATTTTGATAAATTTTAATTAAATTATTTATTAAATATAATTATCACGTAATAGTATTTTTTAAAAAAATTATTAAGCATTTCTTTAATAAAATAATTCTACTCTATAATGATCCTAAATTAATTATTAATAATTTTTGAAATTAAAGAGAGAATTATTTAGAAATTTTTATATTAAAGAAATGATTTTTTTTTAAAATTACTATTACATGAAAATTATATTTAATAAATAATTTTATTAAAATTTAAAATACCAATTAATTTAACACCATTAACTCCATAATTTGATGTTAAGATAAAAAATTTTCCTTTTTAAGGGGTTGAGGGACCAAATTGGTCTCTCAAAAGAGTTGGTGATCATTTTCTCTTATTACATATTATTCATGCACATTTTTTACACTTATTAATCAAAGCAGTCTCCTCATTAAGAAAAAAGAGATCCCTCATTTCAATTAAAAAGTATAATTAACTTGCTAGTTTTGCTTTATTCTACTTCAGTTCATGTTCATGTACTTTTGGTTGCTCCAATCAAACGAACTTGTTGAGATTAATCCAACCAATCCAATCATGAGCATAAAGGGGTATAAACGAGTCAAGCCATGCTCAAGTTATGCCTAAGTAGAGCTCTTCTCACTGGTCAGATTGTGAGCTTGAACCTGAGCACGAGCTCGGCTTGTGTCAAATAAAGGTGGGATTAGAAGCTGGCTTGTGAGATCAAAACAAAAACAAAGGAAGAAGAAGGCATCATGATCGCTAGTACCAGAGAAGGCTGGCCTTGGTGTTATGTCTTGCCAGAGATAAACCATCTCAATGGGATTGAATTTTACCCTAAGTTGAATTTGCTTACAACAATTCCATCAACCGATCTACTTGAAAAACTACTTTCGAAATTATTTATGGCCAACCTATTCCCCAATTTTTAGACCAAATTTAACTACCTATGCATAGTAAAATCAATGCTGAAGCTACATATGTTGTTGATCATATTCAATCGATCTAACACCAGGTCCTAGAAAGACTCTATATGAAAAATACTAAATGCAAAGCTGCTGCTGACAAACACCGGAGGGAGTGTCATTTTCAAGAGGTAGGTTTAGTTATGACTTATTTTCGACGCCAGCGTTTTCCTAGTGGTACTTTAGGCAAGCTAAGTCGAAAAAAATTTGGACCTTTCCAAATACTTCGAAAATTGGGAACAAATGCTTACCTGCTGGATCTTCCACTTTATGTTGGGACTTCACCTTTGTTTAATGTTGCTGACCTTACTTCTTATGAAGGAAAATCAACTGATTCTATGGATTTAAAGACCTTACCCATTACCTGTGCAGTTCATATCAAAGATGATCATATTGAAGATGTTTTGGACATCAAAACTATACAGACAAGGCGTGGTTTGCACAAACAATTCCTAGTAAAATGGAGTGGGTGTCCTTTGACTGATTGCACTTGGATTGAAGCAGAGGAATTATAGACACGTCGTTCTGATATTTATCAACGAATTAGTGAAGCGTTCTCATCAGGAGATGAGATTCTTTTGCCTGGGGAGAATTGATGCATTCAATATCTATCAGCAAATGTTTTATGATTCGCATGTTTTTAAATTTTTATTTTGGTCTTATATAATTTGCAATTTTATGTTTATTTTGTTTACCCTATGATGGAAGACAACATATGAACATGTTTAGGATTGGTGCTCTTAGGACATTTGACTCCTTTGGTTTGCTTGCTTTCTTTGGTTTTTGGGCATTTGTTGTTGGGCTAAAATTTCCCTAATGGGCTTGGCCCATTTTCACTTTCCTGCTTGGTGTTTTGTTATTTCAGCTGATGGATTTTTCCCATGCATTTGGCTGTTTTTCTTCTGGTTGTTTGGTTCCTGGGCTGGTCGTGCCTCTCTCTTGGGTATGTCCCATGCTTTTGGATGTTTGTCTTCTGACTGTTTGGTTCCTGGGCTACTTGTGCTTCTGTCTTGGGTATTTCCCATGCTTTGGCTGTTTGGTTCCTGGGCTAGTCGTGCCTCTTTCTAGGAGATTTCCCATTAAATCTGGCTGCTGGCTTGGGCGTCACCTTTTGGGGGTTTAGATTCATTTTCCCTATTTAAATGGGGTTGTTTTCTACTGTTTGGAGGTGTTGAATTATCTGAAATTGTTTCTAAAACCTGAGGGTTTTTTTATAGCATGAGGGCTACTTCTTTCCTACCTTTTTGTTCTTCTAGTTTTCTATCTATTTGTTCTCTACACAAGTACCTTTCCATTGTATCTTTCTTCTTTATATAAAGTGTGAGTGGTGTTGTTGGCCAATTTTTTGGTATTTGCCGGAGAAATGTCTATGGTTGTTGGATCAAGATTGCTGTGGTGGACCCCTAGTTTGAATGTTCTTTGGAGCACCTAATTTTCCTAATTATTTCGATACATGCGAGGTGACCTTTAAGGTTGTTCTGAGGGTAGTATTTTTATAATTTTGTCTTTTCTTTTTAAGTTCTCTTTTATGTTTCTTGCTTCGGTTTGTTTCTTTGTCGGTGGTTTATTAACTTTTTTGGGTTGAATTCTGTTCCGTTTGTTCCTAGTATTCTTTTTCTTGGCTTTTAGACTTTAGATCTTATCACCTTTCTTTATTAGATCTAAATGAAAATTTTACTCTTAATAGGTCACAATGGAGAGAAATGATTAATATAGCCGACCCCACGTAGTGGGATAAAGGCTTGATTGTTGTTGTTGTTGGTAAGAAACCTACTGGCTGTCTTTTTCTTTTTCTTTTTTTTGAAAGAAAGTTGGAAGCCTTAATGAAGGTTGTAGATTTATTAATTAATGTTAACAGGTGCTTAGAAGGTTTAGTGAAAAAACTAGCTATTTTTTCCATTGAAAATACTAGCAGCTACATCATTACGAGCTAGCTCATGAGCTGAGTCTTGTCAAGTTCGAATTTGAGCTTGAGCTTGTGCTCGATAAGTTCAGCTCACGAGCTCGTGTCTCGATAAGCTCGGCTTACGAGCTCTTTATTATGTCGAGTGAGCTGGCTCATGAGGTAGGTTGACTCTCTTACAACCATAATGAGCTTAAATAAGGGAAAAAGGTTATTTTTAGCTAGCATCGCAAAACATGTGGTCTAATTCAAATCATGCTACTGCTATATAGAAGATATCCTAACTTTCAGATATTAAATTCTAATATTGATTTATAGCCTATTATCTATTATGAGAGTTTCTTATTGATTTTGTTGCCGATGAAATAATTATTATTTTTTGTGTTACCTTGAGCTGGATTTTTTTTGTGAGGTTAGATTTTCAATTTGCTTCTTTTATGATGATTATTTTGATTTCTCACAGGATGCATTCCAATTCGTCTCTTCTTTTTTCCTTGCGACTAATTTTCTATGGGATTGGTTTTTCTGGCTTGACAATACAATAGAGCTCCTTTTTTCTTCAACAAGAATTCAATTCTTCGGAGTTGAATTCTCTTCATCCCCAAGGATTTCATGGTGCACATGATACATATTCTGGGATGTCTCACTCATATTGTCATTATCTGAGTGCTTTTTGCTTTGTATCTGTCATTGTTTATGTGATTGTTGTTTAGTTGTTTGGGGTCATTGAATTATACGCCATATAGGATTTGTTTTGTATTTCTTGATTTATAAGGCTATTGTTTTTATCATTTTTAGTAAGGCTGACTTTTATATAAATAGTACCTAGGATCATATATGTCATGCAGTGTTTAAATTTTTCAAATTTAATTTCCAGCATATGAAATTTCAGCTTCTTGTGAATGCTTGAGGATTCAACATCAAACAACTTGAAAAATCACTGTGTAACTCAATTGTGCTCTCTAATGCTCCCACGTCTCCTTTCCTCTCAAATTCAAGATTAGATACTCCGCTGCACTTGCTCATAGCAAACTTTGGGGATATGGTTCCAACATGAAATTATGCAATGAGAATGTTGTTGAATGCTCAGATTCTTTTTTTTAGTATGTACTGCATATTTCTTTCATTTACTTATTCTTGTTTTCCTTGATTTAGTGCTGCGACCATCCCTACCTAGTTGATGGAGAACTACGGGGGTTGCTAACAAAAGGTCTGGAAGGTGCTGAATTTCTGAATGCGGAAGTATGTGCAAGTGGCAAATTTTTTTTGCTAGGCAAGATTCTTCAGGGCATGAAGGATCGTAGTTTAAGGGTGATGATTCTATTTCAGGTATATAATTTTTCTTATTTTTTGCATTTTCGATATGTATGTATGTAAGTATGCATGCATGCAATATAATGTATGTATAGTTTTTTCGCTATTTTGCAATATTGTAAGTGAAATTTTATTGGTCATCAATCCGCATTTCTCACTTTTTGGGCTTTTAGGGATTGTTTGGTTTCAAGAAAAGTGGGTGTAAAGTATTTCTTGGCTTTTAGGGGTTGTTTGGTTTGAAGAAAAGTAGTTGTAAAGTATTTCTTTTGCAATGGTTTTGAAAATATTGATGTTTGGTTAGATGAAAAGCGTATGCAGTGTAAAGCATTTCTTTTGCTGTGTAATGTATTTTAGTTCTTTTTTATGAAAAGTAAAGTCGGCCATTTTTTATAGAATTCCTTTTCCACCTCATGGTGCGATTAAAGGATATCGGATGAGTGGAGAAAGGGCGTGTTGGTTTATAATTTTAAGAATAAAGGTGAGGTACAAGAGTGTATGAATTATAGAGAAATTAAGTTTATGTATCATACATTAAAATTGTTGGAGAGAGTTGTTGAGCATATATTACGATTTAATGCTATTATTCCTTAAAATAATTTTGGATTCATATTGGCCACCACCATTTTTTGATTTTTCACTATATTCATTTTACTTCAAGCTAAATAAAAAAAAAATCACTTGTATTTATTTTACTCTAATTCAAACAACTCCAAAGTATTTGAAATACAATGTATTTCTTTTACAGTGCATTTTTTTTTAGCCAACAAAATAACCCCTTAATATTTTTTTCAGTTTGGTCCAAATGGATGGGAAAGTTGAAATCTATTTTCTCGTGCTTAACATGCTTATGCAAAAGGACCATTAAGGACCTAAGGTCAACACATCCATGTCCTAGAACTTAATTATATTTACGAAGATAAAGGATGCCATTAAAATACCAAGGTCAAAATGCTATTGGAATTGAGGGTGGAGCCCTAATTTTTTTGGGTGTTTAACGAGGCATTGATGTAAGAACACTAGTTAGAAAAGCCAAAAACAAAGAGAACAATGAGCAGAACTAAACCAAACTCGATTCAAATAGTAGCAATCATCTATAACATCCAAAATCTGAAGAAGAAAACTAGAAGAAAATTCAGAGAAATAAAGAAAATAAAAACAACGCTATCCTCAAACAACCGTCAGAGCGGGTTCCTCACATGTATCGAAATGTAGGTTAAGTAAAATAAGTGCTTTAGGGCTAGCAAACCGATGGTCCACCACTGCAAGATAGTCCAATTGTTTCGTCTAGCAAATGCTCCCAATCAACCAACAAACATCACCAAAGCTCAAGAAGAAGAATACAGATGGAGTGGAACTTGCGGAGAGACGAAAGAGGTTAGAAGCCGAGATGAAGGGTGGAAAGTACTCGCAAGTCTTTCCTAGAGGAGATGAGAAGAAGAATGGAACAAGCTCGCAAGCTTTTCCAAGAACTCGCAGGTTTATAGCAAATTTGCTTTCAATAATTAACTCCATTACTTCTCAAAACATCTCTTATTTATAGGCAAGAGAGGAGAAACCAAACAACCATATTTTTGAATTCCCACAGGAATCCAAGATGCACAAACCATGGAAATCCCCCCATCATTTCACGGGAAACAACCCAGTCAGGGACCGAAGAGGCAGCCACGGAACCAAAGAGGTCCGCACAGAAACCGAGACACCAAAAGACATAGAAAGGCCACCCAGCACGGAAAACAACAACCAACGGGGAAACCAAGGAGCCAAGGTACGGAAAACAACCAGCACAGGAAGCCCAAAAAATAGCCACGGAATCCCATGAGACAAGGATAAATTTTAAAGAAGAAAAGGGGAAGAGAAGGGATAAGACCACTCCAATAATGAATCCAACTTATGAGCTTACCTTAGAACATTAATGAACTACTAAACTTCAGCTCATCATTAATGAGCTAACAACTTTAGAAATTAAGCTCAACTCCAATGAACCATCCTCTTCCACATATCACCATAGGCTCCAAAACCATGGACCATAAGCCAACCCGTGAACCAGCAACAGCCAAGGACTAATCGAGCCAGCAAACCAAAGGTCTACCAAGCCCCAAGCACAACCTACCATGATCATTGGATGCTTTCCCATCATTGGATAGCTAAAAAAGAAAAGAACATAAAAAAACATACTAATGTTCAATAAAAATACAAAATATTTTGATAGCATCAGGCATGCATTTAAAGAAAAAGTTATAAATGAAACCCCGATGAGAATTTTTTATTTAACTTGATAGTTTGATATCTATTGGGTATTAAAATAGATATTGAAGTTATGTGTTAAAAAACTTGGGAATAGTCCTGCAAACTGCTTTATAAATAAGATTGAACATTTTAGCGCACAAATTAATTATGTAGACTTTCCTTTTGTTAAAACATGAATATGAGAAATTCTTTACACGTACAAAGCTGTATTGAATATGATAATTAAGAGAAAAAGCCCAAAATAATACTTTAACTATCAATAAGTGTTAAATTTAGTCATAGAGTTTCACACTGCCCCAAGTTGTTCTTTTGACTATTGGAAATTTATCTTTTTTGATACATCTGTTAAGGAAACCGTCAAATTTAATGGAAAATACCACAACTCCCTCACTAATCATAATTTGAGGGGACATTTTAGTGAAAATATCAATATAAATCAGATTTTTTATTCATGTTTGATACGAATGCTGCAATATGTTTTACTCGTAATAGGTGCAACATAAGGTTAGAATAAATCATAGATTAAAATGGAGTATCTTTGGTAATTGGCATGAGATTTATTAGGATCTCGCCGTAGATATGGTGGATTGTTAGAGGTGTTACCAATGCTCCATTGTTGTAGTTAGGTGGATTTTTGATCCATTAATGGATATGCTTAAGACTTTTGAATCTGGTAGGAATTTTTCTAGGATTAGGTTTAAGGTTCTAAAAGATTACTGAAGATAGAGTTGCCAACTCAAAGGGCCTGCCTATTAGCTCATAGGATTGGCCCATAATTAGCATTATTAGACTCTATTGAGTAGGTTAAGGGGATTAAATTAGTCATAAAATAAAAGCAAAGCTATCCTCTGGGAAAGGTGTCTATGATTCATCCAGATGGCATTCATTACTTTAGTGCTTACTTTGATTCCTTTTAATTATTCTTTCTTATAGATTACTAGTTGGGTTATCATTAATATTGATAATATTAGAAGAAATTTTCTGGAAAGCTATAAGTTGAAGCCTTCTTCTAAAGTATTTTAGAATTTCTTTTAGGGAGAATTTTTTTTTCGTAAAACTTCTTCAAATCATCTTAGGTCATAAATACAAGCAAAGCTATCCTCTTGGAAAGGTGTTTATGATTTATCCAGACGGAATTCATTACTTTAGTCATTTAGTGCTTACTTTGATTCCTTGTAATTATTTTTTCTTATGGATTACTAGTTGGGTTATCATAAATATCGATAATATTAGAAGAAATTTTCTGGAAAGCTATAAGGTGAATGCTAAATCTTGTGAAGCGGAATATCATCTGTAGACCTAAAGTCAAAGATGATCTTAGTATTGAGATTTCTGTATGATGAATGTTTCTCATCTTAATAAATGGATTTGGAGTAATAGTACATGTATACTGAATATATAAGTAAAGTAGAATGTTCGGCTTGGTGATCCCCTGGTTTTGATAGATTCAGCATTGTGTGCCTTTAACTAGGATTTATTGGTTCTTTTGTTATTCTTATGATGGTTTAATCATAATATAAATAAGGGTTTTTCTCTAAAATTGATTATTGAAGCGCCAATGATTATAGAAAAAAATTCTTCTTGGATGTCATATCCATTGTTCTAAGTGTGATGCTTGAGAAAGAACTGATGAATTCGAGCTTCTACGATTTAATTCTAATTCCTTTTCATTATTCATTTTGTCTTTTCATGTATTTAGTCTTTTCTATATGCACTGTTACTGTTTATGGTGCATGATTGGATTACAACTTGAATTTCCCTTGTGTGAATTTTATAAAGCATTTGCGCGTATTTTATATCATTTATTGTCCAAAAAATTCTGTTCCATGATAACTTTGACAAATCTAGGATTATGAGGATTACACGGCATTTTTTATTTATCTTCTATTGTGCTTTGGTAAATCAAATAATGTTTTTTTTTAGAAGTACATAATTACTTCACTGATGAAGTAAAATAAAAAATATTTTCTATTAGTTTGCTTCCTGTCAGTTGTTGCACGCTAATTCATGCTTGTAATTTTGCACCATAACTAAGAAAAAAAATTATATAGGATTGCATTTTCCCTAAATCTTTAAAATGAGTTGCTATCAAAAGACAACGCGATTCAAGTTATCATGGCATTTGCGTGAGTATCCTTCTCTTCTTTCTTTATTTAGAACTTGTTTTTCTTCTGAGTTTGCATCATTGTTAACTTATTAAATGTTTGTAACTGCTTCTTTGGCATCCTTTTTCCTGCTACTTGTTCTTCAGTATGTTGTAACCTGCAGCCTTTTCTAATGAAAGTCTCTAGGTGGATCTGAAAAAGTTTCCCTTGGTGATATGCTGGATGATTTTCTTCAACAAAGATTTGGGGTGGATACATATGAGCGAATTGAGACCGGCATGATCATGGCAAAAAAGGTTGCTGCTCTGAAGAAGTTTAATAACAAGGAAAGTGGGAGATTTGCATTTCTTATTGAAAAGCGCGCTTGCCTGCCAAGTGTCAAGCTCCTTTCAGTTGATGCCATTATTCTATTTAATAGCGATTGGAATCCTTTGAATGACCTAAGATCATTACATAAAATAACAGTAGAATCTCAAAATAATTTTATCAGGGTTTTTCGTTTTTATACATCTTATACAGTAGAAGAGAAACTTCTGATGCTTGCAAAAGAAGATATTATTCTTGATAGCAGTATTGAGAGTATAAGTCGTAGCGTTACCCATATGCTGCTTGGTTGGGGCTCCTGCTATCTATTTCAGTTGCTTGATCGGTTGCATGCGAATTCCAGCCCAATTGGTATTTCGGAACCTTCATTTGAGAAATTATGTTTAAGTGATGTGATTTTGGAAATTCTAACACTGTTGCCTGGAAAAACTGAAACAAGCAAACCTGTCAGTTGCTCTATCCTCATGAAGGCTCCACTGAGTGGAGAAACATATTCAAGAGATAGCGTCTTGTTGGGTGAGAAGGAAGGCATCTCCTTACCCGATAAAGATCTTCCCAGTTTCTGGTCAGGGCTGTTGGAGGATAGACATCGTAAATGGATGTATACATCTGAACATTCACAAAGAATTCGTAGAAGGATTCAGAATGCAGATGGATTGGAAAATCAAGCAGTGGAGTCCGATGAAGTTAAAATTAAGCGGCGAAAAATCAGCAGTATTGTTGACTCTTGCATTTTACCTGAATTCTCTCAAGAAAAGGGGGATACGCGAAAAGGTATGGTTGTAATTGTTTGATTAACGCTTCACTGGCATCTTAATAAGCAAGAGCAATTAACCTAATATGCATGTGTCAATTAATTCAAATCCACAATCAAACCCAACTCTCTCCTTCGCCAACCTCCGAAAAAAAAAAAATATTCCATCCAATCCCAGTCCTGACTCTTCCACTCTTGCATCATCTTCAAACCCAACCATTTACCTTAAGAAACTCCCACCATGTTATTTTTTTCTTCTAACAAATTTATTATTCACATGCGTTTTACATTCATATTGATATTTCAGAAATCCACGAAACTTAAATTATTTGAATCCGTAGGTGGCGAACAAAAGCTTGAAGACCAAAGGAATCTTCTTATTTTGCTTGTGCCAGAGTTGTCAGATTTGTGTGACATTCTTGCACTGCCGGTATGCGCTCTACGGTCATTGTTCTTAAGAGAGCATCTCATACTTTGAATTATTTCCTTTTTAGCTTCAAATGGAAAGCTGAGTTGGCAATTTGTTTAATTGAAACACTTCTATTTTTATCACTTTTTCTGGGACTTCTATGGTCATTATTGCGTAACTTTGTCAAATAAAATGCAATCTATTATTCTAAGACTTGAACTTATAAATAGCGAACTCCTTACAAAGCTAAGTCAATTGAAAGTCTCACATAAACAACCAGGTAAAAAAACACCCAATTAAAAAAATTATATATTCTTTTAAACTGCAAAAACATGGAAGTCTAAAATTTAGTTGCAGCATCATTCCTCCAGATTAAGGAAGAAAACATATTTTACCTGCACAGGAAACAAAATCACAAATAAGAGCTAGTGTTGTGAAAAAGAAAATGAGAAACTAATCTGGACAGCATTACATTTCTGAACAACTAATTACTATTTACTGACAATCAGAGGAAAAGAAATAGAAAGCAGGAAAACACAAAAGAAGTTACATAGCTATATTTGAAGTTCTTTTGACCACTTGTTGATCGTGCGTTTTTAGGTACATATTTCCTTGCATTCTTCATTTTTTAAGATGGTACTTTGAGGGTGATAAATGAGAGAATAATTTATTTTTAGATGAATCGTTTTAGGACTTAAATGTCTAGGCAATATTAAATGAGAAATTGCATGCTTTTAGGTGATAGCAATATTAAATATTACACTTGCAGTGATTTAAACAATGAAAGAAAATAAGAGAGGGGTGGAACTAACTTAGGTCAAGTCACACAACTAGAAGTTAAGAACACAAAGTAATTAATTATTCAAGTCTAGCATACATGAAGGATTTTCAAGAAATCCCTAAATTAACAACAAGATTAGTTACTACGAAAGAGATCTCTCACCCAACTCTTAATAAATTTGGCTTGCAGAGAAAGCCTTCATGACCCTTAAGATGCCACAATCAAGGGTGAGTAAGTAGATAAAAGAGCAAGGGGAAGAGTTTACCCAAAGGAAGAAGATACGAAGTTCCAGTGTGGTCGTTTTGGGTGCCAACAACAAGAGGACAACAACAAGAACCTTCTAGATGTTGTTGGACAACTCCTTTGCAAGTTCTGGAAGGTGGGCAGTAAATTATGTGCTGAAGACTTTGGACAACAATCTGGAACCAATGTTTAAAATTGCGTAATCGGGTATTTAGGTGTTTTTCGTTCGTGAGGCGAGACGTAAGCCTAAAGGCATTTTGAGGCGTAAGCCTCAAAATCAAAAAATTGCGTAAACATAAAATGATAAATTGTGTATATACTAATAAGTAAGTAATATATAAAATATAAAAATGCACAATATATGAAGTGAAATTAAAATATCCCAATAATAAGACAACATGAAATATAGTTCAACTCAAACTCCATCTTTCCCAAATCACAGTATTCTTTTCATTAACATATAATTCTAAAAATAAATAGTAATGACATATCACATAAGAACTCGTAAGTCATAAGCACTGTCATCACTAAGGGGGTCTTCATTCAAATCATAATTATGATGAATTACTCTCTCTCCTTCCTCCTCTCCTATAGAGTCCAATGTCTCCCAATCAGCTCCTTCCTTAATATCAGCTATCTTCCTATTCTCTAAATATTTTTGAACAATTATGCTTCACTTATTCTATATTAAGAAAACTTATATAATGCATGCACTCATGAAGAAGCAGATGATAGGAAGTACTTGTATTCACAAGCAAACCTAGCCAAAATTAAGTACCAAATCACGAAAATTGTTGTTTTCAGATTTAAAACAGCCGAAAACAGTGGGGAATTAGAGGAAAACTGTAGGAAAACTCAAAGTACGACTTGTAGTCCACTAGATGATGAATAAAATAGCAAGATACAATTGATCCTCAATTCGAGAGGATCGATCTCTCCCAAATCTCTAGACGCCGCTAAAGCCCAAAGAAAACCTAAATCTAAGAGATCTCAAATTTCAGCCAAATTCAAGATACTCAAACCCTAGCAAAATCAACTATTTAATGCATACAAATCAAAAGGAATTCCCTAAACAGTCCCTACATTCAAATTTCTCTCTGAAACCCCCCAAAAATCCTTCCTAAAACGCCATGTTTGAGCTGTCGGCCCGCCCGATCTCCGCAGGAGGCAGAGATCTCGCCTCGGTTGCGAATTGCCGGTCCCGTGCGGACCAGCTGGACTGGTCTAACAGCAGACTAACACGAACAACTATTATTAAAGATGATGAATACAATAATATACCGGTCTGTCGGGGGTCCAAGGGGCGTTGCCCCCTGGTGGGGTTCAACCTGACCGGTCAAGTCGAGGGGTCAAGGGGCTACGCCCCTGCGGGGGTTTCCAGGGGCAGCACCCCTTGAACAATTTTTTATTGTAAGAGTAATTTTGAAGTTCTGCTTGTTTTCAAAGTTCGTAAGTTCTTTGTATGAAAAGATACCGATCAGTACTGAGCATGTACTTAGCGGTACCGAGCATGTACTGAGCGGTACCGAGCATGTACCTAGCTTTTTTTTTAGAGGCGGACGCCTCTCAAACGTGAGGCGAGGCAAGCCTTGAGGCGCCTCAGTAAACTTGAGGCTTACGCCTCAAATCCTGAACTCATTGCGTGGGCTTTGAGGCTTAAAGGAGCGAAATTGCGCTAAGGCGCGCCTCTTATTGTGCAATTTTAAACCATGTCTGGAACTTCTGGGCAGCTCACAGCGGGTCTCCGGTTGTTGGGACAACAAGTACCCATGGATGAAATTCCAATACAATAATTTGTTATATCTAGGAAATCTGGACAAAAATGGACTAATTGGAAATCCCTTGGGATTAATGGTGGGGAGGGGAATTAGAAGAGTTAATTCCAAGGGGAGATGTAGGGGTGGTGAGGGGTCGGTCTTGGAGGAAGGGGAGGGAACGTGGTTTCAGATTTTGTGTGGGTTGGCAAGGGATCAAGGCAATTTCAAAAGAAATTATGAACTTTTAGTTTCAGATTTGAGTTTTGGAGGGAGAGAGAAGTTTGAATTTTAAACTCCTCTAATTAGGGCTAGAGAAGGGCGACACACTTTAATGGGGCAGGGATTTGATTGGGGAGCATTAATGGAAAGAGTTAATTAAGAGAGAGAGGAGGGGGGGGGGGGGGCATTGAACTTGGAATTGGATTTAAATCTAAATCAATTTTATAGATGTCATTTTATCTACCACTTGTGAGATCAAATGAACAATATCGTGAAGTTCCTTAGACTTATTTTCCTCAGTCCTTCCTGTTTCTGTATCAGGCCTAGATGACTGACCAGTCATTCTTTCTGGCAACTCCTCAAACATAATTATCTGTATGCATAGAAATAATTCATATAATACATATATTCATATTAATAAACATGGTCATAAGCATGTTATGCACATGTACTATTGTACTAAAATGTTTTGCATACTTCCATTAAAACTTGATTCAACTTGATTCAACCTATAGCTCTGTATATATCAGATTCATTCATAATATCTCATCATACTTCATGATCTAACTCCGATTATGCTTCCATTTGATTTTAATTAAGCTCTGATACCAATTTCTGTCACACCCCAGTTTGGCTTACTCTCTAACAAACAAACTAGAGTATAACATAGAAGGAAATAAATCTAACTAGGCTCTCTTAACATGTCAACCTATCAACTCCGAACATCATAATGGAAGCATATAATGTACTTTACTGAACATCAACAGAATTAAAATAAATATAGAGCTCTACTCACACTTTTGAAATTTACTTACATACCAAAAGATCTATACAGCTATCCTTCAGATCTCCTCTAAGATCCCTTTGTACATCAAAACATATATACACAAAAAAGGAACGGTCACCTCTTTCTCGCCTAGCGCCCTACGGGCTCCTTTCCCTTACCTGCAGTATAACCACTACAAATGAGCTATGGCTCAATGAAATACACAAGCAATGTATAAAAAATAATAATAGCGTAACCTTGAACCGAGTCTGAAATGAGCATACAAAAGTGACGACTCCAGTGATCACAATAATCGTTAGCTAAATAATGGTAAATAATATTCACATCATTTCATCATGTACAAATTCTCTGAAATATGGGCATCAGTGTAACCCATTTCCTAAGCAATGATACATGAAAAACTTATGTATAATCTGACATGTCACTGAGAGACAAGTCTATAAGCAACTTTCTTCTATCTACAATTTCAAAAGTCCAATAAACCTAGGACTCAAATGTCTCCCTTACCAAATCTAGCTATACCCTTCATAGGTTTAACCTTCAAAAATACAAAGTCAGCCACTTCAAACTCTTAACTGCTCTGTGCTTGCTCATAACTTTTTTTGGCGTCCGAGCAGCCTTTAATCCTGTCTCTGATTAATCTGATTTTCTGGTGCTTCCTCCACCAGTTCTGGGCCCATTAATTGTCTTCTCCTTCCTCAACCCAAGTTTAAGGTTCTGCACTTCCTACACATAAAGTTCCTTCATGGTGCCATTTGTATACTGGATTGGTAACTATTGTGTAGGCAAATTCTATCAACGGTATGGTTTCTTCCCAGCTCTTTTTTGAAATCCAAAACACATAATCTCAACAGGCTTCCAATACCTGAATGTTCTTTCAGATTGGCCATCAGTCTGAGGATGAAAAGCTGTACTGAAATGTAGATTGTGTTCTCAAGCTTTCTTGAATATTCTTCCACAGCCTCGAGGTAAAATCGACCATCTCTTCTGAGACAATGACTTTTGGAAAATACTATTATCAAACCATATTCTTTATATTAGACGTGCCAATTTGGCTACTGAATCAGTTTTCTTAATAGTAAAAGTGAGCTGATTTAGTTAATCTATCAAATAAAACCAAATATTGTCATGTCCCGTCTGGATCTGGGAATCCCATCACAAAATCTATTGCAAATTTCTTCCACTTCCAATCATGGATATGTAGTGATTGTAGTACTCCACTAGGCTCTTTGATGTTCTGCTTTCACAATTTGACATGCTTTACACTTAGCTACATAATCAGCAACATCTTCTTCATACTCGGCCACCAGAATATTACTTTAAGTTATTATACATCTTAGTACGCCTGGGTATAATATCCTGCTAGTCCAAGAAAACTACGAACCTCTGTAACACTCTTTGGTGTAGGCCATTCCAAAATTGCTTTTACTTTCTGAGGGTCTACAGAAATTCCTTCACCACTGATAATATGCCGCCCCAAGAAAGGAATACTTCTTAGCCAAAATTCACATTTTAAATATTTTGCATACAATCTATTTTTCCTCAGTGTCTCCAAAACTATTTTTAAATGTTCGGCATGCTCTTTGTCAGTCTTGGAGTATATCAGAATGTCATCAATAAAAATAATCACAAACCTATCTATGTAGTCTTTGAAAATCCGATTCATCATATCCATAAAGATGGCAGGAGCATTTGTCAACCCAAAAGGCATAACTCTAAACTCAAAGTGACCATACCTAGTCCCATAAGCTGTCTTACTGACATCTGCTTCTTTAACCCTCACTTGATGATATCCTGATCTTAAATCAATTCTGGAAAATACAGTGGCATCGGCCAACTGATCAAATAAGTCATCTATGCGGGGTAGTGGATATTTGTTCTTGATTGTCACTTTGTTCAGCTCTCTATAGTCAATGCACATTCTGATGGATCCAGCTTTCTTCTTAACAAAAAGTACAGGTGCACTCCAAGGGGAATGACTAGCCCTGATAAATCCTTTATCCATCAATTCTTGTAACTGAGTTTTTAGCTCCTGCAATTCTTTTGGGGCCATCCTATAAGGAGATTTATAGATTGCTGATGTTCCTGGTTGTAATTCTATACCAAATTCAATTTCTCTTTCAGGCGGTAATCCAGGTAATTCCTCTGGAAATACATTTGAAAATTCAGAGACAACTGGAACATTCTGTAAAGCTTGAACATCTTTATTTAAAACCTCCATTTTGGTTAAGAATACTAACTCACCCCTCCTTAAATATTTACCCATCTTCATTGCACTAATAAGAGATGATGTTGCATTATTCTCACCGGGGAAATAAAATGTCTTCACATTTGGTAAATTAAATTTTATTCTTTTCTTCCAACATTCAATTGTAGCGAAATATTTAACTAACCAATTCACTCCCAAGATGATGTCAAACATCTTAATAGGCATTATAATCAATTATGTTGGAAATTTATAACCCTGAATATTCAAATTTATAAGACATCCTATTAGCAGGCAAACTATTCCCCGTTGGCATCTTAACAGATAAAGTAGGTGTAAAACCTGCAGTCTCAACAGATAAATCCACACAAAATTCTTCAGAAATAAATGAATGAGATGTACCAGAATAAAAAAGAACTCTGTCAAACTTATTAGCAATCAAAAGTATAACTGTCACCACCTCCTCTGAATCTTTGGCCTCTTGGGGTGTAATGGCAAACACTCTAGCTTTCACAGGTGGGTTGCTTTTAACATCTGATGCTTCCCCTTTTAACTGAACTGGTGGTCTTCCTTGTATTATTGGCCTTCCTTGGGATTGAGTTTTTCCTGTCTGATTGCCTTCTAGATATCTCTTATGTTGTGCCTGTTCTTGGTACCCCTGATATCCCTATGGTCTGATATTGATTCTTCTTTCTTGAGGGCAGTCTACCTTGCGATGACCCAACTCACCACATATGAAACATCGGCCAGATCCCACCAAACACTGACCAAAATGTCGCTTCCCACACTGCTCGCACAAATGATTTTCAAGCTGACTCTGTTTTTGCTTATCCTCCAACTTTGGCTTCTTATTTTTGAATCGATCATCCCTTTCGAATATCTTCCTTTTGCCTATTGGTTGTTGCTCCAGACTATGCTTAGAAAAATTAAGCTCATTTTCTATTCTCCTAGCTCTCTCCACTAAGACTGAGAATTCATTGATATCAAAAGACGCCAATGCAAGTCGTAGCTGATCCTTCAGGCCTCTCAAAAATCTGTGACACTTCTCCTCCTGGGTGCTGACATAATGTGGCGCATAGTGGGACAAAGATGTGAACTCTGCTTCATATTGCATAACTGTCTTGGAACCCTGAGTCAAATTGAAGAATTTGTCTTGTAGAACTAATCTGGCTGAAGGAGGAATAAACCAATCCCTGAAAACCTTCACAAAATCATCCCATTGTATACTAGTAATAGGCATCTGCCCAAATTTTTCTCTATGTTGTGCCTGCCACCATCTTTCTGCTTCTCCTTCTAGCACAAATGTAGCCAATGGTACCTTTCTGTTTTCAGGACATATCATACCATCTAGAATCTTTCCAATCTTCAACAACCAGTCGTCTGCCACTGTTGGATCACTTGCACCTTTAAATGCTGGCGGTTTAAAAGTTTGAAATAATTTTAGATGTCGATCCACTTCACTATCATTTTCAGATCTGGATCCACCACTAGTAGAAGATTTCTCCATAGATGTCATTTTATCTACCACTTGTGAGATCAAATGAACAATATCATGAAGTTCCTTGGACTTATTTTCCTCAGTCCTTCCTGTTTCTGTATCAGGCCTAGATGACTGACCAGTCATTCTTTCTGGCAACTCCTCAAACATAATTATCTGTATGCATAGAAATAATTCATATAATACATATATTCATATTAATAAACAAGGTCATAAGCATGTTATGCACATGTACTATTGTACTAAAATGTTTTGCATACTTCCATTAAAACTTGATTTACATTATAATATAGATATTCTTAATTCCACTAACTCTTGCATTCCACTAAGCTGTAATGCTAACCGTTGGATGGACTAAGGAAAAGATCAGCCAATGCATGCTAACCTAAGTGGAATCCTGGAATTTAGAATCTGAATTGCATTAATTCTTCATATATATAATACGTGGATTTGACTCAACTGTTTAAATCATAATAAGTTAATTATAAACAGTTAAATACATTAGTTGTACCATTAGTACAATTTATTAAATTAGATAATTAGATTACTATTCTATGCATACTTCCACACGTCAAACTAGTTGATTTTATATATATATATTTTTTTTAAAAGTAGAAATTTAATAAAAATCAATATACATTATAGAGAAAGTATATACTATACATTTATTTCGAATATTCGGGTATTATATTTTGTTTCTAAATATTTACAGGGTGTGAGTACTTTTTTTATTCTGTTTTGTATGGTTGCAGCTTACTGAGCACATGATAGCAAAGTACTACTCTCAATATATCTTTCGTGAAGTTTATATGATACTGATTGGTGTACCTCCCTTTGGAGTTGAAAAGGTTCTCCAGCAGCATCTTTTGTTCAAGATCCTACTCGTGGTTCTATAATGGAGGATGTCCGAGATTTGGACAGGTTATATGCACCACTTCTAGGCATCTTTTTTTTGTTTCTTTGAGTTTATACGTGAATGAAACTTTGTCCTTTTTAGCACTTGGAAGAATTATTGATAGAAAGTGGATGCAATTTTCTCGAAAATCACGCGAAATGGACAATTAAGAAAATTTGAAGAATACACAACTATTTTTATTATAAAGATATATGAAAAGAAAATAGCAGATAATATTGGATCTTCAATTGAAGAGGAAATTGGCTCTCCAATTCCTAGCACGCTGCTAGAGCCAAATAACCTAAGTATAGAACTTAAATTCAGCAAACTTCAAAAAAATAATTGAAATTACCTATTGTTTAGCCTTAAATAAGGCTCCCAATAATTCCCTCCCAAATCAGCCCTTTTTCCTAATTAAGTCCTTTCAATTTGAATAAAGTTAGATTATTTCCCAATTAATTCCCCTACCTTATATGAACTTTCCTAAAAAATTCCCTTAATTCCTCCTAATTTTTCCCTAAATAATTTCCTTCTTAGATTTTGAATTCAAATTAGATCTCTGGCTTAAATATTCTCTCCCAATTTGTAATTTAAGCTATTCCTAAATAATCCCCTCTTGATTAAAACCTTCATAAACAGTTGCCCTCTTGATTAATAAACTTCTTGTGATTCCTTCCCAATCAAATCAGCTATATCCCATGCAATTATTTGTTATATTCTTTTTATATTCTTTCCTGTAATCATTAAGTAGTGGAGTTTCACAAAAGAATTATTTTCTTCTTTGTCAAATTGGTAAATAGTGTCAAAATTTATGTTTGTTTGGGTTCAACAAATTTCTTTTGATGGTCTCTGCTTTTATTGAGTCTAATGCAGAGCTCTGTGCATAGAATAATACAAACTATCATAAAGCTAATCTTTGAATAGACTTGAAAGTTTAATTTTGATCTGATTGATTAAGGTATCTCCTTCTTCTTTTTTTTTAATGTGAATGAACGATATTATTGCATTTTTGTTGTTGTCAGCAATTTTTCAGTAATTTAATTTATGATTAAACTTTCAATTTTATGAAATAGTTTTACATACCTTAATATGCATGCATAATAATTTTACAACTACCGGCTGACCACTCTCTTCTCTTTTTGGTGTACCTGTTCATTTCCCAATTTTTTAGAAGTCGTGGACCTAGTGTAAGTAATGTTTTTTAACTGATTAGTATAGTCGTTCAAAAAAAGAAAAAAATGATTAAATCAATCGCTATTACTACTAAGACGTTGTTTCTCAATATTCAGTAGGGAAGTTACGAAATGCGTAGACATATAACATTTAGCCAAATAGCTCTTACTATATGAAGGTACAATAGATAAACCATTGTTGTGCAATAAATTGTTGTAGTAGTTCGATTCCTTATGCATAGTTCTACATTTTGTTAATGGATATATTCTGTGTTTATGGATCGTGCTATTGGGAAGATAGCTCCTGCGATGTGTGAACTGATAAATCTTTGGAAACTAATATGATTTGGACCTTCTTTTGTTCCTATTGAATAAAATGAAAGACATTTTCTGTCTCCCAAAATCTGAAAAAAAAAAAAGGTTTTCAGTGGTATTTGATTCTGATGGGTATCAATAGTGTAAGTAAATACATCTTTAATGCCGTGATTTTTAAACTATCACATTTTTTTCTGAGATAATGGAATCTCTTTACCATATTCATGGCTAACATTTTCCAGTAGTCAGGGTCTGTACTCATGACACCATGACGAAGGGCGCAGTGTGGCTTTCGTTTGCTGCATGAAACTTTGTGTGCCTCTGCATAAAGAAAGATGATATGTTTAGTGTAGCCTCAAACCCAAACATCTCTGGTTCATATTTAGAATCCTCCTCCATTCATATTATTTAGCACTAAATTTGGTGTTTATTCTATTTTGTATATCTTTTTGTACATCTTATCATGTTTACCCTCATCCATTTCGCAGTTAATTCTATGTGCCCACCATTAGATTTTTAAAACTTCCAGACTTTTCCGTACATATACAAACAATCAAAGTCTATTTTTCTGCTGCTTTACCAGACTAAAATGATTTATCATGTAAAATAAAAGGGGAAAAATGCATCAATAGGCTGGCAGGTTTTGAATTAATTTATAATATTTAATGAAAGAAAAAAAAAAGATTAAAGCAACACCAGTTGTTGGTAAGACAGTTGATTATTTCTATAAATTATCAGCAAGACATGACGTCTTAAGAGATTCTAAGGCTTGTCACTCACGATGGTTGGGACGAAGCTTAATGTTGATTTTTTTTTTTATCTTTAACTATTGTTCAAACTTACCGCTTGTTTCCCTTCTGAAAAAAACAAATGTATGTGACAAAATAAAAAAAAATATTTGTAAACCACCCTATTTCGTGATTATAGTATAGAATATTTTTGTTGCAAGTGCCAAGAATAAAAGTGAGAGATGATCTAAAAAATGCACTTCTTTTTAACGCAATTTTATGCAAATTGATGCTAATTTGTTGTAAATTTGCGGATTCTTGTTGCAAAGATTAATATTATTTGATGAATTTTTCTTATTTTTGCATGATTTTGAAACATTTTAATATTTTGTATTCTCTCAGGATCATGAAGAAACAGCTGATATAGATGTTGTAAGATTCAAAATTTGGATGAAAAAAATGGTTGAAGAAAAATTTGAAACCTCTTCATAGGTAGCTACCGGACCAACACGAAAGTAAATTTATTCTTTTTCTTCATCCTTGTCGATTGAAAATATCTCATGGACAAATCACTCATATCTCAACTCTTATATATCCAATACTTATAATGATTGCCTACATAGGTTTAAATGATGGTTGATGTATTGTTGCTCCCTTTAATCTCCTCGATGAGGTGTTGATCTGTGTGTTAAGCCATGATACTAGTTCGAATGCTAATAATGGCTGGATCTTGTAGGTTGGATGGTGGGATGTTCTGTGATTATATATGGATGTTGATGGCTTATAAAGTAAGATTTGTTCGGATCAGCCAATTTAGGGTTCAAGTTGGCCGCTTGGGGTGGGGACGAGAAACTACAATCAAAATTACAGTGGTAAATGAAGGATTCACCAAAATATCATCAAGATAGAAAGAGCCACATGCCACTTCTAAAGCTTCAGGAGATGAAGCTCTAACCAAAAAAATCAAGGAGAGAACACAGCCACTAAATTCTTCAAAATAACACTTTAAGCAAGCAACAATTCAATTTATTTTTTCATTGATATTTATGGTTTATATAAACTTGTATTGTATAGTGTAATTACAAAGAACAACCTAAGCTAGAATTAAGCAGTACCTAATCAATACGTAGCCCATAACATAATATTTGATTTCTAATCAATGA
>NW_021320019.1:4600166-4711450 GCF_001605985.2 Dendrobium catenatum | reverse complement strand
CTGGGCAGAGAATATGGCAATTCCTCTCGACCAAATTCTTTTCTAGAACCTTTTTGCAGATTGAATTCCCCTCCTGAATACATAAATTATTAACATCTGAATTCAGCCATCAAATTGATGATTTCAGTTATATAAATTAATCCTTAATCCAACAATTTAAATCTGATTTTTATTATATAAAACCATCCACAATTTATTTGAACTCCTAAATCATTTCTTTTTCTTTTTACTCTTCTTTCTCCTCTTTCCTTCTAAAATTCAGTAATCCCTAACAACTAACTTCAATACTATTTATCGGATAACACAAATGCTTGTAAAACATATGCTTGTACAAAGAGTTTTCTGATTTCAGATAACACATATGCTTGACTTTTAAATCACTTTATCAAATCAATAATTATACATGCTCCTAAATATTTACCTTAGAAAGCATAAACACGCAGCAACCTATTTCTCCTCTGCATTCCCTCCCAACAACTCCACTGAATCCTTTCTCCTGCTCACCCACAACGTCCAACTTCAAAGAACGGTGGGTAGGAAATAAATACTGAGCCTTGTATAATCCCTAACATCCACTACTCGGTTATTACTTAAACAACTAAATAAATAAATAAATAAACTCTCTCAGCCGTACACACCATACATTATAATATAGATATTCTTAATTCCACTAACTCTTGCATTCCACTGAGCTTTAATGCTAACCGTTGGATGGACTAAGGAAAAGATCAGCCAATGCATGCTAACCTAAGTGGAATCCTGGAATTTAGAATCTGAATTGCATTAATTCTTCATATACATAATACGTGGATTTGACTCAACTGTTTAAAACATAATAAGTTAATTATAAACAGTTAAATACATTAGCTGTACCATTAGTACAATTTATTAAATTAGATAATTAGATTACTATTCTATGCATACTTCCATACGTCAAACTAGTTGATTTTATATTTTTTTAAAAGTAGAATTTAATAAAAATCAATATACATTTAGAGAAAGTATATACTTACATTTATTTCGAATATTCGGGTATTATAATACATTAGGCTTGATATTTCCTTGTTACAATAGTAGGTCAATTCATGCTTGTGTTTGCATCTTATGAAGAACATCTTAATATTGCTTTACATTACCTGAAGTATCTAAGAAGAAGTCTAAGAAGGGTATATTCTTTTGGATTGAAGAATTGAAGCTTACCTTGTTATTGATTGGGCTAGTTCCACTATTTATAGAAGATCCTTATCAGGATATTATTCTTATGTTTGAGATTACTAGGTGACATAGAGGAGTAAGAAACAAAAGTTGTAGCCAAAATTTCTTTTGCAAAAGTTGGCTAAGATCATTTTTAATGGGTTTAGTGAATAAATTTAGCTAAAATTAATCACTGAAGACTAACCTTCATCACTAAGGGCACATAAAATTATATTGTGACAATAAGGATATCATCAATATCTACCATTATGTTATGCACCATGATTATACTAAGCATGTGGAATTAAGTAATAAATGTAGGTGATACACTTTAAGGGCATATAAAACTATATTATGACAATAAAGCTATCATCAATATCTACCATTATGTTATGCGCCATGATTATACTAAGCATGTGGAAATATGTAATAAATGAAGGTGATGCACTTTACATCCTTTTTATTACTTTGGAACACACTACTAATATTTTGAACAGGAAGTTACAAAAACCTAGAAAAAAAGATAGGCAAGTTTGGATTATTTGAAAAAAAAATAAAGTTTGGATTATTTGATGTATATAATCTAGCTTGAAAGGAAGTGTTAAAAATGCCATTTGCATTAGTCAGTCCTTCTAACTTCCACCTTTGGGATCTTGTCCCAAAGGAAATGTTTTTTTTTCCCCCTAAATTTGAAGGTATTGACTCACAAATAGTTCTCAAGTCACTCTTTGGAGTGGTAATTTCTATCCAAATTCATGTAGAATTATTTCTACAAAGGTTTTTACTTGTGCTGCACTATTCAAAATTGTAGACCACAATCCAGGATAATTTTATTTCCCACTATTGAGTTCAAGAAGGCCTCTGCCACGTCTAAATCCAATTCTTCCTCCTGCAACACTACCTCACTCATCAGCTTCCTTGTTATCACAAACAGTGATAACCTGAAGAGTTTGGTACTTACACAAGTTTCTTGGTGTATACCTCTCATCACATCTGAAATAGAGCCTATTCGCCCATCTCCTTTAAATCCATCTCAGTGTGCTTCTTGAAGTTTCTCCCAATTCCCCTTCAATACAGTCTCTCCTTCAGGGTCTCCCGAAGAATACCCAGTGTCGGCCCTTTGGTTGCCAAAGAGGTGGTGGTCATCATGTACGAAGCTCCTGAATTACTACATCTAGTCGCTCTCTCTTGGTGCTTATTTTCCTCCACTAACTGGACTAGCTTCATAGCCTCTTCCAAATCATGAGGCCTCATCATTATGTCGCGTGAATCTCTGGTTTGAGCTCTTTCATAAAGTTCCCCTCCAGTACAGTCTCTGAAAGCCAATCCAGTCTGTTGGCAAGGTATTCAAACATCCACGGTACTCCACAGCTGTTCCCTCTTGTATGCGAAGAACTGCTCATAGAAATCCCTTCCCATGCTTGTTTGGAAATGTTCTAACAGGCTGTCCTTAAACTACCTTTAGTTCCGTATGGGTCGCCTCATATCCCTCCACTGGTACCATGCCTATACTTTCCTCTCTAAACACAGGTCTGCTGCTGTAAGTCTCTCCTCTTGCTTCAACTGATTAATGGCAAAGTACATTGTCCACGCTGTAGATCCATTAATGTGCATCCTCTCCCTCAGAAAAAGGCATCTTCATCTTTCTCAGCCTCAGATCTCGTCTGTTCCTCTTGATTCCAATATAACCTCTAATTTCCCTTGGGGTTGCCCCCCCCCCCCCCCCCCTCCCCACCTCAAGTGTCCTGAACATCATTTTACGCTCGTACCTAAACTCTTGTCAAAACCTCCCTTTCAAAATCATCACCCCTTCGATCTTAATCAGTCAATCTCCTTTCAAATTCAGCACCCTTTCGCTCATACCCCACCCTCTCTCGCCTGTCCCTATGCCCTCTACCTATCTCCTACCTAGGAATAGGCTCTAGGGGAGGCATTATCTATTCTCCTCTAAAATCTCCACCTCTTGATCTTCTCATCTCCTTATCAGATTAGGGTTTCCCCCACTTATACCTTTGTAATATCATATTAGGAATTTGGAAATCTTAATTTTTTCTTCGAAATCATATTTAAATAGTATGATATCCCCTTATAATACTTCTACCTTTTTTCCGGTCATATGTACCTGAATCTAGGCTCTGGTACCAATTTGATAGGAAGTGGATGCAATTTTACAAAATCAAAGAATGGCAAAAGATATTTAGGAAGAACAAACAAGAATACTTTTTTATTGAAAAAACTTTGAAGAAAAACATAAGATATAGTTGGATCTTCAATTGGAGAGGAAGATCTTGCTCTCGCAAATTCCTAGTCGTTGGCTAGAGCCCTCACAACCTAAGCAAAATCAAGCCTAAAAATTTGAACCCTAGAGTAAACCACCTACATAAAGTGTACAATAATAAGGCATATCCCAAAACAACCCCTTCATTTGAATATTCCCTCTTAGATGCCCCCATTTCCCTTTTAAGTATCCCCCGGGGCCCTACCCCAAAGAGGATGGGATCTTAATGCAGGTGGGAGTCATGCCTGCTGTAAGTCATGGCCGGTCTAGGAGGGACTGGTCCATCATGTTCTTTTTTTGATACTTTAATAGTATGAGAAGAAAAGTTACTGCATAAGTAGCTCATGAGTGCCATTTAATGTTCACTATATTAATCAAACTATACTAGTCATTACATAGGTCTATAAATTGATTCCAAAAATGTTAATCATGGAATGCTATACTAATCTTTACATGATTCGTCTAGAGGAAGTATATTGCATTTCTGTATTTATTCTATATCAAGTCATGGCTGATTATTTTTTCTTACATAGCAGGGATATTTTCACCCTATTTGAGATGCATGTGTTTGATATTTACGGTTAATTTAATTGCTGAAAATGGTAATGTTTCATGGACAAGTTTGTTGAGGTTTATGCTACTTTTCCTATATGATGCTCATAATTCAATGCATTATTTCAAATTGCAGTTAAAAACTTCTTGTACTCACAGTATTCCTATCCATGCATTTGAACTTGATTAGATTTCGATAATCATATAGTCTAAACTTGCTGGTTTTATGGTACTTGAAATTTTTGTGCACTGATGGAGAAATTTGTTGGTGTCAATCCATAGTGGTAAATATTGGAAGTAATAGATGGGATGGAGGTACGTGATCTTTGATTTTGACTCCGGATAACCATTTTCTTTATTCCAGGAATCTGTGAAGGGCATGGCTCAAGAGATTCTTGTTTATATTATGAATAATCATGATGTAAGTACGAACAAGGTGACCGTGTTAGAGGCCTTGAAGATTTCTCTGGTGAGATAGTGCTTATTTTCCTGATTAGTTATAATTATATGAAACATTTCAGTTTTTATTGATGAATTTGCTAAATCACTAATTATTGTCTCATAGTTGATATAATTTGAAAATTTGTTGAGGCATCTATTTGCAGTTTGAGTTTTTTTTTTTTTATGATGATAGAACAGATTTCTCTAGCTTTAACTGTATTTGGGGATCATTTGGAATTTGTTAATTGCTTGATTTTTGTCGGAATTGTCGCTGGATGACTAAGGTTAATGATTTCCTGCAATTGATCTAAGCAACCGTCTACTCTTTGGACAATTAGTTTTACTTAACGAACTGCAATCAACACTGCACAAGCTTTTTTACTAGTAAAGTTTTAATTAAGGCGCAGAAACTTAATTTCTTCCCCAAACCTTACAAAAGGTGAAGAAGCTTGGTTTTTTTAATATTCCATTTAAGATATATTATTATCTGTGTTTTCAGGCACTCTTCCTATCCTTATGACATATATTCATGGTATTATTTATGACATATATTCATGGTATTATTTATGAAGCATCGCAATGCCTGAAGTCCTTGAAAACATGTCAAAATGCTGGAGTAATTCAAGGGACTTATTACATTCCCCTTTATGTAAGGAATGGATGTCATCCATTCCAAGTTTGCTAAATAATTTTTGAAAGACTGTCCCAATTACTTTTTTGGTGAGTAAATCTGCAAGTTGTTTGCATGTGGTTATTAGTGCTGTACACATAAGATTACGGTTAAGCTTCATCTTTATAAAATTTTTTTGAACTTCAATATACTTTGTATGATCATGCTGAACTAAATTATATGCAATATTTATGGCTGACTTAACATATTAAAATCTTATTAAACATTCGATTTGATTTTTAAAAATTAATAGTAATCTTTAGTCATAATATTTCACAAATTCCCAGTTTCATAGATTTGAATTCGGGTTTTGCGCTTGATCTTGATGCCATGTTTTGTTTTTAACTTAAGTTACGAGATTGCTTTCTAAAAATGTGTAATTTCCTATTCTATTCCCAACCTATGATGCAATTGTTTAAGATTGTTTATGGATTAAATTACCATGCCAACAACATAGCCAATTTCAAATCTTATTTTTAATGTATAGATGTCTTCTCACCAGTATTTGCTATGAAATTCTCCCAATGATGTGTCTCGTGCATCTCCAAATTTATGACTAATTTCATTGGGGATTTCAACAAGCTTACATTCCTGCCTACCCATCTCTTTGAACATATTTGTTAAATGAAGTTTTCATAACGAGAGTGTGAGACAGACATTTAGACCTTTCTGATGTGGGCAAAAAATTCGGGGGATGGGGCACCCGAGGACCTCCGCCGGCACGAAGGGGGAGGGAAGACACGACGCTCACAAAATGGGGAGAATCGGAAGAGCGGAAGAACAAACTCTTACATTTGAAATCTAAGATAGACTTAGAAATTAAAACAAACAAACCGACAACTACAAATTGTAATTAAACGACTTTTAAACTCAAATAGAAATCAAAGACACCCTAAACTTGCTTCACTTAGAGAAGAAGGATAGAGGTGGGGTGTAAACTTGTGGAGAGACGAAAGAGGTTAGAAGCCGAGAAGAGGGGCGGAAAGAGCTCGCAAGATTTCCGGAGGGGATGAGAAAAGAAGATGGACAAAGCTCGCAAGCTTCTCCAAGAAAACCCGCAGGTTATAGCTTCCAAAAATAACTTATCATTCTCTTTTTTAAAACATAACAAATCCCTCATATTTATAGGTATGAAAGGGGGAATACAAAATGAAACGACATTGAATTCACACAAGAATCTAAGCAACACAAGCACGGAAATCCTCCCATGCTTTTCACGGAAAAACAGCCCAGCCCAGGAACCGAAGGAGCAATGACGTGAACCAAAGGAGCCGCACGGAACCGAGGTGCCAAAGCCACGGGAAAAGCCCCCAGCTCGGAAAACCAACAACCACCGTGAGAACTAAGGGGCCATGCACGGAAAACAGCAATCCACCGTGGAAGCCAAGGAGCCATGGTATGGGAAACAAAACTTCTTGGAATTCCAAAAGCCATTTTGGAATTCCAAGAGACAAACTTAATTAAAGACATAAAAATAATAAAAATTACATTTAATTAAAGATAACTATGAACTAAAACTTAGCTAATAATGAGCTAAACCTTAGTTAAATAAGTGAACTAAAGATCAGCTCATAAATGAGCTAAATTCCAGCTCAAATTTGATTTAGCTTGTAAACTCAAGGGAAGCCAAAAAGCAAATTATTTTGGGCTTGAGTTGACCCCCCTTTGTCTACATCACTTTCTTATTGGTGGATAGTAGCATTTGTACCTATATAATATATGGGAGAATAGTCAATGAAGTCACATTTAATCGCTCTAATATCCTTTTTTTTTGTTTTGGGAATGTGTACAGAGAAGGGCAACAATTTTAGATATTTTTGGAATAAGATTGTGTGAGGTATTGAAATGGGAAAAACCTTATTTAGGATTTGTGTGGGACTCTTAAACCTAAAGAATTTTATAGATAATCATTTTATGATGTGAGCGACTGTTATACTTGCTCCAATGTTATTTTGGATAATTTTTTGAAAAAGGCGAGCCATTGTGGCATGAATGGTTAGTGGGTGGCTATGCTTTTTGCAGCCAATCTATTTTTTTTTTAGTTGTATGGTTCAAAAGGGCTCATGCATTTTTTCCTTTTCCATGGAGATATGGTTGGCTAATGTTGTCAGTAACATTGTTATATTTGGGTCATTAAATTTTAACATTAAATTGATTTTGTATCATGTTAAAAATATGAGAAAGGTGGTAAATCAATTTTCAGTTTTAATAAAAAAAACCATGTTATTCAGGTATAATAAGTGATTAAAGACTCGAACAACCAAACCCCTATGTTGCACCGATACGGATACGACGATACGGATACGACACGATATGTATACGGGACACGCCAATTCTTAAAAATACAGGATACGGATACAACGCGGATACAACATTATAATATATAAATAATACATAAAAATTAAGAAATTAATCAAAGTGTAATATTTGAAATGACAAAAAAATTTGAAATAAAAGTAAGCATTAAATATTTAAATGTCTAGTACAACAATAAAAACAAAAAGTTAAATTGTCCAGCACATGAAATTTCAACTATTCAATAGAAGGAATGATTGGATTAGCTTCTTCAGTGATTTTTCTTTGAGTTTCTATATCATCTTCAGCAAATATCATAGCTTCTAATTCAGGTTCATCAAGTGAAAGATTAGCAATTTCTAATATTCCCAAATCCTCAAGAGATTCAAATCCATCTCTAGCAACATCCCACATCCTATTGTCTCCTTCCATATAAGTTGGAGTTCTCCTTGAGAGAAGTCAAATGTTTGTATACACATAAATTAAATCTTCAGCCCGTTGTGGAGTAACTTTATTTCTCTTCATTGATTGGATGAACGAGTATGTGCTCTAATTTCTTTCACAGCAAGATGAGGATGAAATTTAACCAAGCAATTTTATGGCGATTGTTTGAAGTAGAGGTGATGAAGCTCCATGTATAATCCACCATATTTTCGGGTCAATTTCTCCACCTATCACGCAATGACTCTTGGTAACCAAAGTCCTCTAAATAACTAAAAAATATAGCAAGCTCAATATTGACACTTTTTCTCTCCTCTTAATTTGGAAAATAATGCTTCAAACATTTATTTCTCATATTTGAAAATTCTAAATCTTTCTGTGGAGAAACTCTTTAAGGATCCTCTTGAAGTCATTCTTTAGTTGAATATTTTAAAAAAATATTAAAATAAAATAATGAAAAAATGTTGAAATTACTAAACAACAAATTATTAATTAATAATGAAAAATATTGAAATTTACCTAGGCTTTAGTGAGTGAGCCAAGCAATGTAAAGGTGTATTACATTTGCTCCACCTATCTTCTAGAATATCAAAAATAACATCCCAGAAGCTTGAGTCTTCATGAAGTGCTTTCCTCTCATGTCTATATATAATTTTTTTTACTTTGGCAAGCATTGAATCCCACATCTCATAAATGAGATATTAACAAAACTTTTTTGTATCAGCTACTCTCAACATCTCATAAATTGGATCTAAGAAATTTATGATGTATTCAATCTCTTCCCATCATAAATCATCTAAAAGCTTCTCCTTTATATATCTAGCCTTTCCAACATCATCTTCTCTATAACATGACCATTTGTCATTGATCACCATAGCTTGAAGAACATTTTTTATTTTTTTGAATATTCTCGACATCACTATAATCGAGGCAAACCGAGTTTCAGCAATTGCAAGCATCTTCAAATTAGAGAAATCATTGAACATAGAGTGTCTCATGGAGTGATTCATAATAAAATTCCTAACTACAACTGCATCTCCAACAATCACTGTTATCCAATGACATTCATTGTAGGTGATTTCGTTTGCCTCGGTATTCTTAGCTGCACAAATGTTCTTCAAGGCAATATTAAGCGTATGCACAACACATGGTGTCCAAAAAATATGAGGATAGGCTTGCTCTACAAGTAGACATGCAGCTCTACAAACAGGTGCATTATCAGTAATGACCTGGATGATGTTTGAAGGCCCCACCATCATGATAACTTCTTTGATTAAATTAGAAATGATGAACCTATCCTTGTACTGTCCTTCACAGTTTACAGCTTTGATAAACATTGGATAACTCTCTGTTACAGACATGAAGTTGATAAGTGGTCTTCTTTGTGGATCTGTCCACCCATCACAAACCAAAGTAACTCTTTTTTCCTTCCAAACTCCTTTAGTAGGCTCAAGCAACTTCTCAATATTATTCCTCCTCTTTGCAACAACTTCATTTTAATAACATTATATCCAGGTGGCAAGTATCCTGCAAGATTATTATTGCATGCATAGGTAGAGACATTTTTGTAATGTGGATTCCTTACTAGGTTAAAAAGAAGTCCAGCTGAGTAAAACATTCTAGCTATTTCCCCATCTAGTTGTTCTTTCATTTGTAAATTAAATGCTTTCTCCAAAGCACTTTCTACTACATGTTTTCTTCTTTTTGGTTCAAATCCCTCCATTCGAAAAGTCCCCTTATTAAAAGTATTGTTATCCTTTCTAATTGAAGAAGATGATGAAGGATATGAAGCATGAGTGCTTGGAAGTGGAATATATTTTGGAAGCTCTTTTTTACTCCTATGCTCAGCTTCACTGATTTTTCTTTGCAATTTAGTCATTTGTGATGAGCTTATATTCAGGCATACTTTAATTCTATGACCACTAATCTTCAGCAAATGAGCTTTCACTCTATATAATATGATCCTTTGTATGTGATATTACAAAAATTGCATTTAAATGCAATATTGCCACCCCCTTCTGACGTTTTACCTATTTTTGTCACATAACCCCACAAAGATTTGTTATGTTCAATATTGGTTTCCGGGGGAAGCGCCCCCAAAACAAAATGTTATTATAAGAGTTGCTTTAAAGTTTTCTCTATCTTCTCGGTACTGCTTGGTACCATTTGATACCCCTCTGTATCGAGCATTACCAAGCGATACCTAGTTCCAGTACCGAGCGATATTGAGTTTCGGTACCGAGCAGTACTTAGCAGTACCGAGTACCAAGCAGTACCAAGTGTTACCGATAACTGAGCAGTACCGATCAGTACCAAGCAATAACGAGCGATATTGAGCAGTAGCGAGCGGTACTGAGTATCGAGCGGTACCGAGCCTACGATTAAGAAAACGAAGAATGAAGAAAACAAATCTTCAATGCTTACATCGCCTTCAATGTTCGTGTTGTCGAGTCGCTTCGTCGACTAAGGATTCTGCCGGCATTAATGCTCGCGTCGTCAAGCCTCTTTGTCGACGAAGGATGATACTGGCCGCTTTTATGCTTGCGTCGTCAAGCCGCTCCTTCGACTATAACGAAGAAGAAGAACATCTGTGCGGAAACAAAAAACCTTGCTCACTGAAATGTTTAAGCCTCATAAATGAATAGTCGAGTGGATAGCCAAAATGAATAGGGCAAATGCTGCTCTATTTTTTTTAATAGGACACGCGTATTCGATACACGTGTTCGATCAAATTTATATAATATTTTAATTTGTCACGGAAAAGCCGTATCCGACATGTATTCGTGCCGTATCGGAGGTGTATCCGTATCCGACACGTATCCGATACAACATGCCTCATAAATAGGCGTATCCGTGCAACATAGCCGAACCCTAGAGATATCAGATGTATATGAGGGCTTTGAATGGGAAAAAGGTAAGGCTTCTTATATTACTCATTGGAAATTGATATATTTGTTTTTGTCATTTCACAAGCATCATAATGAGATTCTTCAATTTTGATATTTTTTAATAATAAAAGAAATTTGTTTTTAAAAATGGGTATGATATGGGTTTTTTTAAGTTAAAAAATTCATGACATATGGGCTTAATTATCGATAAATGACACAAACCATTGAGTCCTAAAGTTCTTAAGTGGAGATGATGTGCCCCATATATCACTATAAATAGGAAAAAAAATAAGTGTTCTTATGTTACTCATAAAAAAATAGTTTGTTTATGGGTTGCTTGTTGCTTTTTCACAAACATCACAATGAAATTGTCTAATTTTGATTTCTTTGAATAGTGAATGGAGATTATTTTGAAAACAATAAAGGATGGTGATGTAAGCAAACTAGATAGAAAAGCCAAGTTGGAGAACACAAGAACAAAATAAAACCAAACTCGATTCACTACATTGTAAACAACCAAACAAACATTCGAATAAACAAAAGTAAAATCAAATGAAACAAAATAATAACATAAAAATGCTATCCTCAGAACAACTGCCTAGCGGTTTCCTCACATGCAATGAGAACAACAACAACAACAACAACATCAAGCCTTTATCCCACTACGTGGGGTCGGCTACATGAATCCTTTTTCTCCATTGTGTCCTATTAAAAGCCAAATTCTCGTTTAAATCTAATAAAGAAAGGTCATTCCTAATATTTTCTAACCAAGTCTTTTTAGGTCTACCCCTACCTTTCTTAACACAAGTCAAATCTAATACCTCTACTCTCCTAACTGGGCCGTCGGAAGGCCGCCTTTTTATTCCTAATATTTCCTCACATGCAATGAGAGTTGGAAAATATATGAAAATTGTGCTGAGGCTTGCAAACCAAGGGTTCATCACTGCAAATGAGTCCAACGTTCTACCAAACTCCTCCGGCAAATGTCTCCAAATTTCAGCCAACAAACAACTTCCAAGAGCTCAAGAAGAAGGATGCAGGTGGAGTGGAACTTGCGTAGATAAGAAGAGGTTAGAAGCCAAGACGAGATAGAGAGGAGAAAGGGGGGGTGTGACAAGCTCTCAAACTTTTCCAAGAGAAGAAACCCTCAGGTTTTTAATCAATTTATCTCATGATAATCAACAACCTTTTAAGCCTCAAATCAGCCCCTATATATAGGAAGAAAGGGGGAAACCAAACAGCCACCCATTTCTATTCAAACCAATGAAAATGAGGGAAATAGAAGGCTAAAAGACATTCCAAACAGCAGCTGAAAAGGCTTCCCAAATATCAACCAAATTCATTCCAAACCAGCATACAAGGGGCGGAACCAGCAGAAACCGAGGAGGCCAGGAAAAGGGGGGGAGGAACCCCAACGGGAACAACAACAGCCTGAGGAAAACCGAGAAGAGAAGTCACGGGAACAACAACAGGCAGGAGAAAACTGAGAAGACAAAGGGGAAGGGAAGAGACAAGTCCACTCCACAATAATGAGCTAAATATAGAAGAATACTTTTTTGATTTTATGAGCTAGGAAGTGTATTTACTCCTCCAATTAATGAGCTAAACTTCAGCTCAAGCATTAATGAGCTAATACCAAGTAGAACCCAATTTTTAAACTCAACACCGAGCAGCCAAAGTCCACCTGTGAACAACCAAGGCCCCAAATCAAGAACAGCAAGAAGCCTAAGGACAAGGTGTAGCACCCCACAGTACTCCTAAATAGCACGGGGAGTATTACTAACACAATTATAACAATTTCATCATAAATATAAATATAAACATGTCCTCAATTGATCATTGAACATTTGATATATCTTTATAAACCTCCAATAATTCTCATTCATCTTGTCTAACGGAAGCAACTATAAATTTAAAGTTCAACATAAGATACTTACAGAGCCACTACTAAAAACCCAAAGTAATGCATGTCTACTTTGCTTTCATACCTTAAAAAAAAAACTCACTAACAAAGGTAACTTTAAGATGAAAAGAAGAAACACTTGTATAAATTAGCTTGCATCAATCTTCTCCTTTCCCTTTCCTGTAACAACAGCCAGAAGAAAGTTCTGGTGAGCTATGAGGCTCAGCAAATTATGTAATCTATATAACATTTATAATAAAATGAAAGAAGTAAATGAGACTTTGAAATCATTAATCATTAAACTTACATCTACAAGTACAGGTCTCATAAATCTTTATTAGCATTAATTTTTACTTTCTTAAAGTTTTTATTGAATACCAAATTCCATTAGTAAAAGACTTGGCTATCCTTTCATAACCTTATTCAATGGAGCTCAGGTAAACCTGGCATTATCGCCATTGAATCACATAGAGGTCCCTTTTGCCTCTTTGGGTCCCTTTTGCCCCACCTGCTATGCAGGTTTCATTCTTTGGGGTCCCTTTTGCCCCACTTACAATGCAGTGTGCATGAGGACCCTATTGCCTCATTTGCAATTGTAAGTTATACATCATTTCATAGTTTAGCCAATCTTTACTTTAATTTGATATTCAAAACTTCATACATTCATCATTCACATTAATTGCAATGGTTATAATCTTTCCATCATTCATACATCTTTGTGCAGTAATAATGTGATAGTCACTAAATTGAAAATAAAACTTCTTTGCATATAGTTATCAATTGAGAAAAGATTTAAATAAGCACACTTAGACATCTATCACATTTCTCTTATTCTCATGTATAAACAGTTGTGAATATTCCAACAACAAACAAATTCTCATAGTGCATTTCATTGATAAATAACATTTCAAGACATAAGAAAGATTCCAAATATTCATGATCAATTACATAACTTACCTTCTTGACAGTTTGCTTCCATCACACCTTCCCTTCTTAATCTTCTTCTATTATAAGTCCACTCAAAACTTTTCCTCTGCATAAATTCAGGAACTTCCTACATACAATTTTTCTAATCATTGGTATACTTCTACACAAATCATTGTAATTATGAATATATATATACAAAATACTCACCTTCTCTTGTTCTTTCACTTCTATATTATTCCTTCACCCAATCTCTTCTCTAACTTTGTTGTCACTGATTACACCATAATACTTATATAATTTTCAATTTCATCACATAGATTTATATTAAAATTTTCCAAACCCTCATACAGTTTCTAAATACTTACCTTGAATTCTAATGTCAATGCTTGGTACCTTCTTCACCAAAAATCCTTGTACTGCTCTAAACCGGTTCCTCCACTCCAAGCATTGATTGAAATTTCCAAGCAATCCTACCTTGCCAACGTTTGCTACAGGACTTCGGTGACTCTCCACAGATCCGCTGAACTCTGCAACCCGGGATACTTTCTACTGCATTGAAGGTTTTCCCAGGCTTTCTTATGGTTTTGCTGCAAAACATATGCTATAACCGCAACAAGCAATAGCACAGGAACACTGTGTCGCTATCCTTCTTCAGAAATTCCTGCACCCACTTAATCCACCCCTTTTCAGCAATGATGCGACAGTCTTATCCAAAAATAAACTCCACGGTTATGAGGGAAAGTGGGGCCCATCTCCCAACCGTTCAATTGCCAAAAGCCTCATATGAAACATCTGTTTAGATATATCTGATTTAATTAAATTACTCTCTCTTTTTTTTATCTTAACTCAATAATAATAAAAAAAATTCTTTAATATATATAAATATATAAATGTTATTTCTAATATAACTTAATTGATTTTTAAAATAAACGTACCTGGAGCTTTTTGGGTATTACACAAGGACCCAAATGCAAGCAAATCCAAGGCTAGCCATGTCCAAGATTTCCAACCTTGATCATTGGATTCTCTCCATCATTGGATAGCTTAAAAAAACATAAAACACAACTAATATTGTTTAAAATACATTAAAACAAAATAGACTAAAAACATGAATGCATCAGATGGTTAGCTAAGTTATCATGACTTGGCCCGGATACTCGAATTAATGAGGCAAGAATGGATAGTTTGACGGTTAATTCACTTCTTTCAAATACATAACAGTTAACAACTAACATCCCTCATAAAACTAAAGAACCACTAACAAAATTACAAATTTGAACATGTACCTAAATCAGATTTTACATGTTTTCATTCGATCACCTTTTTATGTAAATGTATTCCTCTCTTTCAGTTATTTTTATTTATCAGAAGATTTATTTGAAAATTTAGCCTTACAGTTCGAGTTTATATAGTAGACTCGGTGAATAATAATAGTTTATAGTATAGCAGTTAAACATATATATAAATAATAATGCCTTTTGCCCTTCTCGTACAGTTAGTATATTCATTACATTTCGTATACTATAATATATTCATAACATTTCATATGCTGTAGATTTTCATTATGTCTTTCAAATAATTGATTTCTTTTTCTTTTTTCATTTCATTTCTCTTTGTTAGTTAGTACAAGATCACCATTTAAATTTTTTTACCCATAAAGTACAATCATTTCCATTTCCATTTCTATTTAACTTGCATGAGTACGATACGTCTCCGGCAAGTATTATATGGGTGTGAACTCTTATATTTGCGTGCATGTACATTTTTCCTCCTATAAAGTACAATCATAAACTTAAAGAATTTTATAGCTTCTGAATCAATGATCTAAGAAATAGAAATGGGCATCTTTGAGAGTTTAAAAGTATGAGAAAATGAGGTAATATCTGAGAATGCTAAAATTCGATTACCTGTTTTAGATTTTTCACGTTTCCCTCGCAATCTTTTTGAGCCTTTCTATTTCTTATAAATGGCTCATTTTTCTTCATTCTTTTAAGAACATGTGACGAATTCTATTTGCGACCATTTTCGATAGCTATTTCTATTTAGTTGGTATGTTGAATGTATATTTTGCAAATCCCCTATTGGACTTAAGATTACTTTTGTCAATTTTAAGTGAACCTAAGACTAAGTGTACGTGAATATCATTTGTTGCTATCCTTGGAGAGAGAAACTCTGGTTCTTTTCACAAAAAAATGTACCAAGGCAGCATTGAAGGCTGCAACAATTAGAATGATTTGAGGTAACACAATGGTAATGGTTGCAACGATGAGAAATGTTTGTAGCAATGTCGTGATGAAGGTCCCAATTAAAGAAAAGTAGGGAAAAAGAAGAGACTATAACAATGAAGGTCACAGAATTGTGTCAAGGCAACGATGAGGATACAATGATGTAAATACAGAAGAGAAAATCCCTAGTGCTGTGATTTCAATATGTGTGTAGTTATCTAATACTTGAGAACTTATTGAAAACATACAAAATGAGGGGGTACTAATTACTGAAAAATTATAATTGTCCCACAGATTGGTGAGATGGTATCAGAGATTTAATGGATCCATGAGGTAGCAATGCGAAGAAGGAAATTAGTCGTGGTGGATGGTGGAATCCATGGAGCTAGCTTGGAATGATAGAATATCAAAGGGTCCTAGGCGGAGAACTAGTAGGCAAGAGTCTTTGTTGAGCTAATCAGTGATGTTTAGGGGTGTAACCGAGTCGAGTTGAGTCGAGTATTTGCCTTATCAAGCCTGGCTCGTTTAATCCTTAATGAGCTCGAGCTCGAGTTCGAGCTCAATTAGTGGGCTCGAGATCGAATCGTTTAGAAAATATCAAGCTTCGAGCTCGACTCGAAAGCTCGAGCTGGTTTGATATTATAAAAAAATAAGCTATAAAAAATTATAAAAAATAATATTATATATGTATATATATACATACATACATATGTATATATATACATACATACATATGTATATATATACATACATACATATGTATATATCGAGTAGCTTGATAAGCTTTCGAGTCGAGTCGGGTTGAGCTCGAAACTCGATAAGCTCGGCTCGCGAGCTCGTTAACGAGTCGAGTTCTAGCCGGCTCGGCTCACTTACACCCCTAGTGGTGTTATTCGAAGGGTTATTTTACAGTTTCCTATTAGAGATGCATTTTTTCCTAAAAAAATTGATTTGACACTGAAAAACATATTTTCAAATCATTGTGGCTAACTGTATAACCTCCTTTGTGAATCATAATCTTGCATCACCTAAAATGTATGTGGAGGGTTTGTGCAGTGGATTGGAGATAGAAAATTAAAGATCTTGAACAATGAAAATAAATTTATAATTGTATGCTGAGCAAAATGTATGATCATTTATTGAAGAAAACTTGCCTCGGTTATTATAGTATATTTTTATCCTTATGGATGTCTGCTTGCTTATCTGTTGCTGAAAACGTAGATGTCTTTATTTTCCGCATGCTTCTTAATTTTGGATGCTTCTGTGTTTTTAACATCCAGTGTTGGCAAGCAGCATCTATGTTAAGTCACAGCTTGGATCACGCTGGATCTCTTTCAATTGCAAAAAAATGTTTGAAATTTGGATGTACTGAACAGGAGGCTTATTCTGTCTATTCAAAGTTGCATATACTGAAGGAAAAGTTTCCATGCCAATCAGTTGCTTTACAGAATTTGAGTGTTCAAAACATTCTGAATAGTGAATCATCTCCTTCAAAAACAGTGGATGATGTGAGTAAAACACTAGATGGGAGGGCTAAGGAAATAGCAGCAACTGGCAATTTAAGTGTAAGGGTGAACGATGGGTTTCCTGTTGATTACGAGACCTCTGAACAGCTAATATCACAGCCAGGTCTTTATCCCATTGGTGAAAACCCTGGAAAGTTTCAGCTGGACAGTGGATCATTAAAAGATGATCTTTTTAAAAACCAAATTGATGGCATCGAGGAGGTGTTTTTGAGGAGATCAGAAGTTCTTGTTCAAAAGCAGCAAGCTGAAGTTTCAATTTTCAAAAAACAGATGTCCAAGGATAGGCTGAAGTTGGTAAAGACGCATGATCTTGATTTGGAACTTATTCGCTGCATACATATTGATACAACAGTCAGTAAAGGCAAAATAAATGTCTTAAACCAGGATTTCTCTGATAAGTTGGGCAGGTTTGATCAGCACCGTAAACAACAAAAGCAAAAACTTATATCTATGCAGCTTGATATCAGAAATAAAGAACAAGAGCTGCAATATAGTTGGTTGGAGAAGGCTAAAAGTGGTAAGTTGGATGAATCGCTGGATGATATTCCTCAGCTTGAAAGTGGATTTATGCTAGAAAAATTTATGGAAGCAAGTGAATTTGGTTGTAATTTCAATAATTCTGCATGCCCTTCCAGTGAGAAAAACATCCGAACTGATGGATGTCTTGAAGTTCCATCAAATATCTTGAACGAACGGGAGGAAAATGTTAGACAAGGAGATGATGCTTTGACTTCTGCCACATCTGTTACAGGGGATAATTTTGAACAAAATGTGCAAAACAGAATATCAGTGGAACTGAGCGTTCCTCCAATGTTGTCAGGTGTGCTACCCATGAATTCTGGGATTTCAGTTTCACAATCTGAAGTTTTCAACTCATCTAGCATCACTCCTGCTGACTTAATTAGTGTCTCAGTAACAGCAGCAGATGGTAGGGATGATTCAAATGGTCTACATTTGGTGCCTGACCCAGTGCTAAATCAGGGTGCACTCCTTTCCCCGGTGAAAGGGTTGACAAGTTCTGTGTCTTCAAGTACTTCGTCTTCAATTCCGGTATGGTTTTTAGCATTCTATGGAGGCTTCCGCAGCAATTCTTAGTTTTCATAATTTGAGAGATTTCATATCTAATTGCAAAAAATGCTTTAAATCGTTATTAATGTTGATCATTGTAATTTTTTCTTTTTACAATGCAAGTTAATTAAGTTTCTGTTCAGTTGAATTTATTTTGCTATTACACTAGTGTTTTCAACAAACTTCTTCCTTTGTAAAAAGTTTGTTGCTTTGTTCACTTTTGATGAAAAGTTCGTGCTATATTTTTATTGTTTTATGGTTTAGCATTTGAAACTTTTTTGGTTTATTGCATGATTTCTCTCTTAATAGTTAGAAGTTAAGGCGTAGTTAAGTTTTGCAAATTCTAATTAAGTTTACAAAAGTTCATCACAAAATTCAGACTGGAAGGGTGTGTTGATACAGTAATCAATGATAGGATTCCAGCATTTCTGGGTAAGGAAGAAGGTAAAGGTCAGGAAATGAAAACATAAAAGTCATTTAAGGAAAGTCTACTTGCTTTTCTTTTAGTTATAGCCTGAAGAGTCTGGATGACTTTCATTCATATATGACAATCCATTTTAGACGAAAGATTCTTTAGCCTAGCTCTTTGTTCTGTGGAATATATATTGTCATGGTGTGGAACTTGCTCCAAAAGGAAAACCAGAAATGACTGCTATACTCCATGAATTTTGCAGGGCGATCTAGCTAACCCCACAGCTTTTTAGCATCACTTTTTTTATAGATAGGAGCCCCCTATTTTTGTGTTCCTTTTCATTTTCTTGTTCTTTTGAATGTTGGGTTCAATTAATTGTTATATCTTATCTCTATTTTTTATCGATAGTGTTCGAATTTTAAAACAACTTAACGAATTGTGGAAAGGCTTATTGAATAAATCTATGGTTAGATAAGCCATCCTATTATTGTGTTTTTTAAGTGTTGTAAAAAAATTACTTAGGTCATGGTTGGCCAGTCTTTGATGTTAGATGCAAATTTATCCTTGTCAAAAAATTTCAATGTGTGTAAAGTATTGATTTTTATATTTGCGATGATGGTTTCTATATTTACTTTTTGTTATCAATGAGATCTAGCTCAAGCGAGAATATGTTTGATTATTACAGTAGTGGTCATAAGATCGAGCTCAGCCTGTCACCTTCTTTAAATTTAAATATTGACTGACTCTTTTTATATTGTGTGCCCTTTTTTTTTTGTAATTGACCTTTAGAAGACTTGTGCTCTATATTCAATGAATAAAATTTTTGGATTAGATTTTTATATCTTAAAAAAATTATTTGTGAATATGATCCGGCAGACTTGGAACAACAAGTTTCTCTTAAAGTTTTCTTTTCATGAAATCACTGTACCAATATACGGAAATTTTTCATAGGCTGAAACTTTGTGCAGCCAAGAATGTTTGAAGAAAATATTTACTTGGCCAATTTCAGCTTAAGAATGTTTGAAGAAAATATTTACTTGGCCAAGTATATGACCCCATTGATATTTAGGGAAGAGGGGGAAAGGAATAACATTTGCGTCCATATTTAGGGGAGGTGGGAAAGAGTAAATAGTGGTGTCCATATTCTTACTTCTCCTTATTTGAATATTTCGTTATCCATATCTTATCGGAAAGTTTATAATAAAGTGAATTTTAATTCTAATTTCATGCTATTAGGAGTTATGCACCAATGAGCGTACAATGCCTGCTGAAGTTTTTACTTCAGGCAATTGCCAAAACATGGATTCTTTTCATTATTTCACTGTTCCAGCATCAGATTTTGTTGTTACCCTATCACCTCATATTGAGAGGATGAGTTCTAATGATGTGGCACCATCGAACTATACCAGTTGTCCATTACCTAAAGAGGTTCCTGAACAAGCAAGACTTCCACCAACAGGATACGAAGAATCAACTCCTCAGCCGCATCATTCCGTTGAACTTTCTGAAGTACCTGCACAACAGGAAATCATAGCTGTAGTTGCTGAAAGCGAGCCATCTAACCGCCAGATTCCAGAGAATGCCATGAATCCATTGAGGCCCCAGGAATTTCTTTCATCAGAAGGAATGCCCTCTGAGCATTTCGGAAGCTCTGTCATCCGATATGGTGTGGCTTGTGATTGGTTGCATTCTTCTACCCAACAGGGTGAAGTTCCGATTCAAGATGTAATTGAGGCTGCAGTTTTTGAAAGTCAGCCATCTATTCAACAGATCTCTGAGAATAACCTTCATCCTATGAGACTACAGGAAGATCTTCCATTAGAAATAATGCATTCGGAGCATCAGGAAAACATTGTCATTCAACCAGATGAACCAAACCAATTAATCCATAACTTTTCATCAATAGAATGGGTTCCGCTTCAGGCAATTTCTACAAATCCAATACATAATGAAATAGTCAGAATGCGAAAACAGCAGTATTTATGTATTGAGAAACATGAAAATAAGGTACTCTTAGTTCCTTTCATTGAAAGCTCATTCATCATTGTCATCATAAATATCAGTTATCAATATCAATATAAAGACAACTATTTGGTATTATCTTTCTTTTTCTTTTTTCATCTTTCATTTATGGTGCAATTAAACTCTTCATTCAGCTAGTTATTTGTTATGCTTCTTGCTTCTGGTAACACTGCATCTTTATTGGCAGAAACTATTACTTCGGTCAGAATGTGAACAAGAAATAGAGAAGGTAAAAAGGAAATATGATATTCTACTGCAGGATGCTGAGAGGGAGCACCTTCCTGAAAAAAAGATGTTTCTGGAATTATTTCAAAAGCTTGTTTGGCATAACGTTTTTGCAGAGGAAGTTAGGTCTAAATTCTATGTTCATGACGAAGGTTCATCGACGCCTTTCCAAGGTCTGAAACTTGAGCCACTACGAAATTTTTTTTTTTTTGCAGTTATAGTTCTTGCTTTCTTTTCTCCATTATATTCGTTTTCAACATGCGCTGTCTCTGAATGCTGTTTTCTGGATTTTCTCCACATCTTTTGGTTTCTGCCAATAAGTAATTATAATATAGAGAGCAATGAAAGCCATTTTATTTGTCGCAAATGAATGATAGGTTTAAGTTGATGAATGCTGACATGAATATTTTAGGCATTTCATTTTAATATTTTTGTAGTATTTGTGAAATATTAACGGTGCTTTTAATAAGAAATATATAAATTCATGGAAGAATAAGTCTAATAATCCACTGATTGATGAGGAGATAGAATAATAATAATGATAAAATGATGAGTACAAGTTCAAAATAATCCTCTGACTATTAATAAATGTGTAATTTAGTCTCAGATTTTCATAATGACCCAATAGCTCCCTGACTATTAGAAAATTTCTCAATTTAATCCCTATGTTAAATTTGAACAAAAGAAACTGCAAGGGTTCATTTTGCTTGGGTATTTCAGTAAAAATATTTTTTTACCCAACTCTGTTGGAGAATTTTTGTATCCTCAAACGGATTGCATATTTTATAATCGAGTACGGCATAAGAACTTGACATATTACCCCGAAAGATAAAAATATCATTTCCTTATGAACTCAATAATAAAATTTACAATTTTAACAGAGATTCCCCCACTCGATGTTTGGTCGAATGGGGTTTATTTATTTCTGAGGTACAGACATCCCATAGGGGCTTGCCCCTATGGTTAATTACATCCCAAGCTTTAGTGCTTGAGAAAATTTTTGATTAAACTAGTGGTTTTCTTGTTTTCTTTTGGAAGTCATTTTATACATTGGCTAAAGTTTGCTTTTTGTTTTAAAATTCATGAAAGCCTTGCTTAAAGGTTTTGGCTCTTTAGAATTTCAAGGAAGAGGTTGATCAACTTAGAATCAAATTTTTGGAGTGAAGTCCAAGGAAAGGTGAGGTAGGAGCACTTGATTCTGAGGGACACTCAGAGATGTTCAAACTATCCTATATTGGGCTTTACATTTTAGCAATCTAATTTTGATTTAAGTTGATATTTTTTTATTAGAAGATTGGGGCTTATATCCCAACAACACTTGTTGGAGGAATTGCTCGAAATATGAGGGCTTATAGGGTGATTTGAAATCAACCCATGCCTCGGACCCTAAGACTAAGGTGAGGACTACCGATAGGTAGTGCCTCGAACCTAAATCTAACGAGTGCAAAAAGGGCTTACAAACTACACCTCACAAGAGACATAGCCTGCCCGACTTCTGGATTTATTGTTCCGCCTGGAAGGGACTACCAGCTAACCCTCCTAATCGCTTTTAAAACCATGTCATCCGGTCTCAATGCAAATGTAGAGTGGCTAGGTTGTTTTTTTTATTTAGAAGGTAGGGCTTACAACTTGGCTTTGAGGCCAAGATGCCTAATTATGTTTGGTATGTAAATGCTGACTCACAAAAAGAAAGTTTTTTTTTTTTGTTATCTAATCCTTAAGTGGAGGCATTCTACATGTGACACACTTTGGCTATGCATGATTGTTTTAAATTTTTGGAAAACTTTGCCCTTTGAAAGAGAGCCATGCCAATTTTCTTTTATTAGAAAATCATGGAGCCTAATTTCATTTTTTAGGTTGCTTACATTTTAAGGGGTAGAAAACTTATTTTTTTTATCCTAAGAGCCTAACGTAGTAGAGTCCAGGCCACGCCCATAGAAATAAAAGAAGAAACCTAGGAAAGACATGTTGTTCTATTGCACACTCAGTAAACAAACAACACATGCTTTTATATATAAATAGAGTGCAATAAAAGTAGATAGAGTCCAAATTATTACAAGTATTTTGACAGCTGAGTTGTCTGCCATTATACAACCCAGTTAAATTAATTACAGACTCTACTTATGGGGTCTTCAAGCTTTACAAAAGTTCTTTGGGCTTCATCTCCCAAAATGTATATCTTTTCCATTTCGCTCTCTTCTTTTGCTCCAAACCCCCACAAGTTCACATCCTACTTCTAATCAAATACATGATATAAAAATAGAAAAGATTCAAACCTGCAAGACAGAGTTAAGCAGTAATTTATATGATAATCATATTATATTCCCAAAATTGGCCTAGCACTTAGAGTGCTAAATGCTAGGCCCCTGCTTCTACCCTATTGGTCATGCCTCTTGGGGGGTTTTAAGCAGCGCCTGCAAGTATACAACATTATGATAATCATGATTTAATTTACCCCCTATTGGACATGACCACCTGCACAGAAAAGCATGTATGTTTCTATACTAACCACTTAAGGGCAAGTGCCCACACGCAGACAATCCAAGGGCAATCTCTCCACAACATCAATCACATGCGCACACAAAGAAAAAAGCCTAATCCTAGCATGCCTAAGGGGTTGTGCACCTAAGTGTGTGTGGCTTGTGTGGTATGTCACACTAAGGATTGTCCTAGAGTTTGGGTCTAAGGAAGAAGTGCCTAACATGTGACTTTTGGGCCACTTGTTGAGGGAAATTCTCCTTAGATTTTGGAGCTAAGAAAAAGAGGTAAGAATCTAACATTTAGCTTTTGAGCTAAATGTTGGAGAGCTCTCTAGCTTTTGGAGCTAAAGAAAGGAGAAGTCTCCTACAACTTTGGAGTTGGGGAGAATTGAGGGAAAATGCAACTTTTGGGTTGCAAATTCACAAAGGTCTTTGGACATTTTGATGTCCAAAAGAGGGTTGCACCCTTCCGACTTCAGTTTGGAAGGGCAAAGAGAAATATGACTTGAATCCTAAGCTTGGGGTGAAGTTAATTGTTGTTTTTGTTTCAACAAGTAAGATAAATATAATAAGATTAAACAATCCAACAAGGATTGAATACAAGGAAGTTCCATACAACTTTTGAGTTGCAGGAAGATTGAATTTCTCTACAATTTTGAGTTTGTAGAGAGGAGAGGATGCCTCCTTGAATTTTTGTTTCCAAGGAGGTGGAGTTTAATTTCCTTAATTTGGGTTAAGAGAAATGAAGAGAATTTTGGGGGTTTCCTACAATCTAGATTTGTAGGAAAAGAAGTAGTACAATGTGCAATCTAGGGATTGTAAATTGGAGGAATTCCTTTGGACATGTGGTGTCCAAAGAAAAGAAATGTTTCATCCCTCCAATTTTGGGTTGGAGGAGAAAAGGAGATGGGATGTGACTTTGAAGTTACTACCCCAAGAGGATTCTTTGAACATTTGGTATCCAAAGAAGAGGAATTCATTCCTCCAATTTAGGTTGGAGGGATAGAGAAGAATGAGATGCAAATTGGAAATTGCAAACTCTTGAAAATCCTTTGAACATTTAGTTATTCAAAGAATGGAATACACTCTTCTAATTTTGAGTTAGAAGAATAAGGGTAAGAAGATGAATTTGGATGCTTTCCTACAATCTTTGACTTGTAGGAAAGATGAAAGGAAATGCAAGTTGAAGGTTGCAAAGTGGAAGACTTTCTTTGAACATTTGGCTTTCAAAGAAGGTGACATCCACTCACTCAATTTGAGTCAATGGAATAAGAAGAATTCCTACAACTTTTGAATTGTAGAAATAAGAGAAGGAACATGCAACTTGTGGGTTGCAAATCTATAAATGTTCCTTAAACTTTTGGTGTTTAAAGGAACAAATTCATTTGCCTAGCAAATTAGGCAAATGAAGGGGAATTGAGAGATTTCCTACAATTTAGAATTGTAGGAAAAGAAGTAGCCCAAAGTGCAACTTAGAGGTTGCAAATTTGAGTAATTTCTTTGAATGCTTGGGGTCCAAAGAGGAGACTCATCCTCCCAATTTGGGTTTGGGAGCATGAATATGGATTTAAATACTCTCCTACAATCGTGACTTGTAGGAAAGAGGGAGGAAGATGCAATTTATGGGTTGCAAGTTCAAGAACATTCTTTGAATATTTGATGTTCAAAGAGACATGTACATTCTCATAATTTTAAATTTTAGGAGAATAAGAGGGTTTTCTTACAACTTTTGGGTTGTAGAAAGAGGGAAATCACGTGCAACTTGGAGGTTGCAAATTAGAGAAATTTTCTTGAGCATTTGGTGTTCAAAGAAAATGACACACATTCACTTGATTTAGGCTAAGTGAATGGAGAGGTCTTCTACACTTTTTGTTTGGTAGAAGGAGGAAATAATGTGTAACTTGAGGTTCCACATTCATGGAATTCATTAGGCTTTTAGATGCCCAAAGAAAAGGATTCACTCACCTAATCATGGGTTAGGAGAATGAGGATTAGATATTTTCCTACAATTTTGAGTCGTAGGAGAAAGGGGATTAGAATTTTAATCCTAAGGCCGAGAAATCATTCATTGGTTTGGTGTTCCAACAAATGGGAGAAACTTAGAGTTTACTTCTATGCTCAAGAGTTTAAGGCATGATGTATTTTAGGATCTAGAGAAATCCATAACACAACACATTATGAAAGTGGGTGATAGCTCCTAAGATAGACTAGGAGACATGCAATGAGGTATTTGAAGCTTGGGGTGCTCCAAATAACATCGCATAAGAGATGTAATTTGTAGTTTTTGGACTACAAATTAAGGGGGTCATCTACCTATATAGGTTAGGCAAATGAAATAGGCTAGATTTAGAATCCTAAGCCTAAAAAAAGAATTCTTTCATTGATCTTAATCTCAAAATGAAAGATAAGGAGAACTTAGATTTTTGGCTCTAAGCTACAAGATTTTCATATAATGATAGGTTGGAATTTTAGAGAATTCCAAATCATCATGTATGAAGGGAGAAACGTTTATTTGCTAACTTTGTGTTGTTAGCAAATGGAAATGGGGGGCTTAGGATTTGTTTTCCTAAAATCTTGATTCATGCACTATAATAATTGGGACTTAGAGAACGTCCCAACTATTCAGTGTGAGGGACATGTACATAAGGAAGAGAACTTCCCACTCTCCTACAAATGTTTTGGATTTGCTTGAAAGAGGGAAGGCAAACTTCCTAATGCGTTGGAAAGTTTTCCCAAATCAAATTTGACATGATTTTGGGGATTTGAAAGTTTTTAGGAGAAACCTAAAGATTCATTGTGGCAAGATCTAAGAGAGACCTAAGAGTAGACATGTGATGGTTTATAGCTCCTAGGTTAGAGCTAGGATTCACACAATCTAACATTTGGAGCCTTGAAGATGCTCCAAATATCATGTATGAAGGGGAAAAACGTAGGGGAGAGAGTTCCCCAAAGTTTTGAATGAACATTTTGGATTCATTTGGAGATGATAGAATTGATCTCCTACTATTTCTAAGAAGTCTTACAATTGGATTTGACATCATCCAAGAAACCTAGAAACATGAATGTAGTTTGTATGTTTAAGGGGATGAATATATGCTAAGTTCAACTATCATTGCACTTGAGTCCCTCAATTTACAAATTTGACTAATCATGCTTAGGTAATTTCAATGCATGGTGGAGTATGATCCATAGCCCTTTGGATGTCATGGAATACACCACCTTTGCTTCAAAAAGCATTTGGAAATTAATTGAGCATGCTTATAAATTTGTAAATTTTGGATATAAAAGAAAAGCGAGCAAACAACCCTTAGCATATAAATGCATTTCAATTATTTCATCATAAACCCTCAATTTGGAAGTCTCAAAAATGGAATTAGATAATTCTAGGCATGGGCACTCATGGGCTTGTGAAGGCCCATGTGACCTCAAAATCGTTTAGAATTAAATGAACCCATTTACTCTCTTTCCAAACCTCTAGGGGTTAGGGTTGTTCTAAACAAGTGGCAATCATCACTCTAAGCAAAGTAAACTTGATGAAATGACTTGTCATGGATTTGGTTGGTTATGAATGTCGTGAGGTTTACAATATAAGTCTTTGGAGACTTGTAGTAAACCTCAAAACGATTTGTATCAAAAACTTCACTACAAGTTTCCACCAAATTTATTAAACATTGAACTTTAGCAAACATAACATACCCTAGACATATGTCAATTTTGTTGTAGCGCGTCAACCTAAGGAGCCCAACCTAGCATGCAACACTATAAAGAAAAGTTTACACCCTAACATTTGATTTCTAGGTCAAAAAGAATGGCCTAACCTATGGTGCAAACATAGGTAATGGGAGAGATGCATGAATGCAAAAAAACATACAATTTGAAAGGTGTTGGATACCAATCCAACATCTCCATACGCATCAAAATCCTCTCCAGACCCTCACATAAGAGTCAACTAATGGAAATCACCAAATTTCCATAGCCTTTGCGAAGTAGACAGCCAACAAGAAGGTTTTGGGGGACCAAAAATTAAGTTTCTAGGGACCTAAGGCTTTGAATCGTCAACCACATGCCATTGGCTAGGGAGCCTTAAGGTTTCGCCTAAGTTTCAAAGGTATACCTCTCCCGGTTTGTCCTAGCGCTCCAAATGTTTGTCCAAGCTGCTGTCCAAGGTCCGCTCCAAGCTCCAAAGTCGCTCCAAGCTCCGATTCAAGCTCCAAAATCGCTGTCCAAGCCAGTCCGGAACTCACCGCTGCTGTCCAAGGCGCTTTGAAGGCCCCAAATCGCTGTTTGGGAGATTTAGGAACCTTCTTTTACTGTTTGGGAGTCTCCAACAGCTTTCTTGACCACTACGAACTCGTCGGAGTTGAGAAAGGAAGAGGTGGAAGCCTTCCTTTGTTGTTTGGAAGTCTCCAACCGCTTTCTTGACCACTACGAACTCGCCGGACTTGAGGAAGGAAAGTGTAGAGGCTTCCTGGAGCTTGAGATCTCAAAAGCTCCGGCAGATGAGAGGGACGGAGCTCTCGGAGGGTTCGGCCAAGGGTCCAGGCGGAGTCGGGGAGGTATTCCGCACGTGAGGAAGGGAGCTCGGGCGCGAGAGTTGTCCGTCTCTGTCCGTCGCAACCTCTGTTCGGGACGGAACACATGCGGGAGCTGAATCCCGCTCCTCTCTCTCGCTCGTTCGCTCTCTGCGTCGGGACGGAAGACACGAAAAACAACAGGGGAGCCGAATGAGCTCTCCACTGCTTCTCCCGCTCCCTTAGAGTCGCACGCAAGCAGAGAAGCCGCCCGATCCGTCCCGTCTGTTTACTTCGTTCGTGAAACGAGGAGAAAAAATCTACTCGAGTAGATTTCTACCCAATTGATTTGAAATTGGGTGGGATTTGTGATCCAATCTTAGCCCTAGATTAAGAAATTTGATTTTGGAAATCAAATCAGCTTATGATCTCATTAGTTGGGCTGAAATTGAGTTCGAATCGAACCCAACTTGGATCGATTTGGGTCGGTTAGGGTCCGATTGGGTTCAATCAATTTATTTTCATGAAATTGAACTCGAAACGGCACCGAATTGTGTCAAATTGGGCTCGACGACACTCGACGGGGTTCGATTTAAATTGATTGATTTAAATTAAATTAAATTTGATTTAATTTAATTAAATTGAGGCTTAATTTGAGTCAATTTAGCCTCGACGACGATCAATTGAGTTGATCGAGCGCAATCGAGTCTAGTCGGGCTCGATCGGGGTCGAGTCGATGCGAAAATATTCGTCAACAAACTCGCCTCTTAGTATAGTCCTGTGGTTACGGGACGAGAAATAACTGTGCTATGAGATTGCCAAAGACCTCGAGCGGTGTCGTGTCATGATTTGCTATAACATTGAAGAGGAGATGGAGACCGTAAACTGTGTTAGACGACGGGCTACTGCAAATGGCGCTATGAGATTACGGTACCGCAACAACTTTGCAAGATCTATGTGTTGTTGATGCAGAGCATTTTTAGCTTATATTGTCCCTTATGTTATTTTATTTAGTTGTTACAAGTTTTCTAGAATCTTCTAGGATTCCCTAGGTTTTCTCTACTTGAGTAGTATATATCTTGGATTTGTAAGAGGAAGGGGTGATATCGATGAATATTATTGTCACGACCCGGCCCTGATACTCGATTTAATAAAGCGGGAACTGAAGTCGGACGGTAGAATCAAATCATTATAATTCATAAATAATACAATATACAATTTTATCAAGTTTACTAAAGAACCACTATTTCAAAATTTCTTCGAATACTAAACATTTGTATTAAATCATAAATTACATATTGTCATTTGCACGCCGACTTCTATAGAAGAACTCTTCCCTTTCGGCCATTTCTAAAACTTTGGAATTTTTCTTAAAATTTGCATTTAATAGAATGAGTTTACAAAGTAACTCAGTGGGTAACTGTTAAAAATAATTAACATGCATAATATACAATACATATAACCTTTAGTATATGTTCATTCATTTAGCATTTGAAATATTTTTTCTTTCTTTGGTTCATTTGATTATATTCATTTCTTTATACATATCATTTTCCATTCATACATTCATTCCTTTAATTATATACTTTTTCATTTTCATTTATGGCATTTGCTTCAATATGCATTCATTTTCCAAATTATTTTGTATAGGAGCACTATCTAAATATATTAAAGTACAACCATTTCCAAAAGAGCCACGATTTCAAAAAAATTTTGAATACTAAACATTTGTATTAAATCATAAATTACCTGTTGTCATTTGCATGTCATCTTTTATAGACGAACTCTTTCCTTTCGGCCATTTCTAAAACTTTGGGGTTTTCCTAAAAATTTTTATTTAATGGAATGAGTTTACAAAGTAACTCAGTGGGTAACTATTAAAAATAATTAACATGCATAACGTATAACACATATAACCTTTTATATAACTTCATTCATTTAGCATTTGAAATATATTTTCTTTCTTTGGTTCATTTGATTCTATTCATTCCTTTATACATATCATTTTTCATTCATACATTCATTCCTTTATATATATACTGTATCATTTTCATTTATAGCATTTACTTTAATATGCATTCCTTTTTCCAATTATTTTGTACAGAAGCACCGTCTAAATGTATTAAAGGTACAACTATTTCCATAACCTTTTATTTTTTACATGCACGGGTATGTTGCTTTCTCAGCCAGAACCATACGGGGGTGAACTCCTGTAAGTTTTGCATGTATATCTTTTTCCATTTATCATCTGTTCATTTATACATTTATTTATCATATATGTCATTTTATTATTCACCATTCTTTTCTTATTTCTTTGTGTCTGTAAGTATCATATATCTATTTCCTTTACATATCCATTTATATCTTTCATTTGAATCTTTTCACATAATAATATTAAAAGATAAATAAACATCACTTTTAAAATTTAAACAAAATATTTAACAATAACATATAAAAATGTCTATACAAAATAGTAATCACATGTCATTATCATAATTATTCCTTACAAAAGAATATGAAAATACAATAATAAATTTTATACACAATTATAACTACCTACTTTGATTCTCCTCCCCCAATATTCATCTTGTATTGAAACTCTTTTAACTGTTCACAATAATATAAAGATTTAATTAACATTAAATCCCAATTTGAATCTCTCAATAAATGTTTGATTTCTTCCACATGAATTTACCTTACCAAAAATTTCTTTCTTTCTTTGCTGAGTTTGTTGAAATGAACTCTTACAACTTGATATCTTCCTTTAAATCCCTAAATTCATATAATATAAACTTTCAATCAAAAATGTAATTTAATAACAAAATTTATTAACAATCATGATAGAAAATTCACTTACTATGGGGATTTTTCCAAAAGCTTCAGGGCCGCTGCACCAGCACCCGGGTGCAGTGTTAAATAGGCAAGGGTTCCCACATCAAGGACGGATGTGGGCAAATAAGCTAGTCCTTGAAACTAAAATTAGGATAGGAACTTGGAATATAGGTTCTCTTACAGGAAAATTAATGGAATTAATAGATATTATGATTCATAGGAAGTTAAATATTTTGTGCATTCAGGAAACTAAATGGATTGGAGAGAAGGCTAAGGAAATTAATAGTTTAGGATTTAAACTTTGGTATTCGGGTAGGAGTCGTACTAGAAATAGTGTAGGTGTTATTATAGATAAGAGTTTAAAGGATAATGTTATAAAAATTAATAGGATTGGAGATAGAATTATAGCTTTAAAGATTGTTGTTGATGATAAGATTGTTAATATTATAAGTGTTTATGCTCCTCAAGTAGGTTTGGATATGAGTTCTAAATTAAAATTTTGTAATGACTTAAAAGAATTAATACAAAATATACCTCTTGAAGAAAGAGTTTTTATTGGAGGAGATTTAAATGGACAAGTTGGTAAAGAGGTAGATGATTTTAAAAGCATTCATGGTGGCCATGGATTTGGAACGACAAATGAAGGTGGCAAGACTATATTGGATTTTTGTTTAGCTTATGATTTTTCAATTGCTAATACCTTTTTTAAGAAAAGGAATGAGCATCTCATCACTTATAAAAGTAGTTAAATACAACCCAGATTGACTATTTTCTTATTAGAAAATTAAATCGTTTAGATTGCAAAGATTGTAAAGTTATTCCGAGTGAAAATTTATGTAACCAATATCGATTATTAGTTTTGGACTTTAAGATGAAGGGGCATAAATTAAAAAATAAAGTAAAATAATTTTCTAAGATGAGATGGGGGCATTTAAAGAATATTAACAAAAATATTTTTGGAAATAAGATTTTAGATCTTAAGATTTTGTTTGTGCATGAGGATGCTAATATTATGTGGGAAAAAGTGGCTAGTGATATTAAGAATATAGCAAAGGATGTCCTTGGAGTATCAAAGGGAAAAGCTCCTAATAGTAAAAATAGTTGGTGGTGGAATCCTAATGTGCAAGAAAAAATTAAAAATAAGAAGCTTTGTTATAAAAATTAGTTTAATTTTAAAAATTCTGATAATTGGGAAATATATAAAGTGGCTTGTAAGGATGCTAAGAAAGCAATATGCGATGCAAAGAAATCAGCTTTTAGTGATTTATATAATAGATTAGATACTAAAGAGGGAGAAATATATATGTATAAATTAGCTAAACAAAGAGATAGGAGTAGTAAGGATTTAGTTTAAGTGAAGTGTATTAAAGATGAAGATCAAAAAATACTTTTCTTAGAAAATGATATTCAACTAAGATGGATGAGATATTTTGCTAAATTTTTTAATGAAGATTGTGAAAATAAGATTGACTATAGTGACCTTAGCACCCTAAATGAAAATAAAGATTTCTGTTTTTATCGGCGTATTAGTAAAACTAAAGTTAGAGATGCTTTAAAGAAAATGAATGGGTGGAAAGGCTGGCTGACTTGATGATATTCCAATAGAGATGTGGAAATGCTTAGGAGATGAAGGATTTCATGGCTTACTAAAATTTTTAATACTATTTTGAAGACTAAAAAGATGCCAAATGAATGGAGAATGAGTGTGTTAATTCTTATTTTTAAGAATAAAGGTGATGCACAAGATTGTGCGAATTATAGAGGTATTAAGTTAATGTGTCATACTTTAAAACTATGGGAGTGAGTTATGGAGCATAGGTTGCGGCGTGATACTAATGTTTCTCAAAATCAATTTGGATTCATGCCAGGTAGGTCGACTATGGAAGCCATACATTTATTAAGAGGTTTTATGGAGAAATATAGAGAAAATAAGGAGGATCTATATTTGATATTTATTGATTTAGAAAAAGCATATGATAAAGTTCCAAGAGAAGTACTATGGAGAGTTCTTGAAAAGAAAGGAGTCAATAATGCTTATATTCAAATCATTAAAGATATGCATGCAGGAGCTATTACTTGTGTTCAAACACAAGGTGGATTGACCAAGTATTTCCCTATTTCGGTTGGGTTACATCAAGGATCAGCCTTACGCCCATATCTTTTTGCTTTAGTCATGGATGTTCTCACTAGACATTTGCAAGAGGATGTACCTTGGTGTATGCTTTTTGCTGATGATATTCTTCTTGTTGATAAGACTAGAGAGGGAGTTGAAGGTAAACTTGAATTATGGAGGTCAACCTTAGAGTCTAAAGGATTTCGCTTGAGTAGATCTAAAACGGAATATATGGAATGTAATTTTAGTAGTAATAGACCTAGTGAGGGGGTTGTGACTTTGGGCGATCAAGTCATTAATAAGAGTACACGTTTTAGATATCTTGGATCTATTGTTTAGAGTGATAGTGAAATAGATGGGGATATTATCAGCATAATTCAAGTTGGATGGTTGAAGTGGAGGAATGCATCGGGCCTGTTATGTGATAGAAATATACCCCTCAAACTTAAGGGAAAATTCTATAAGATTGTAGTGAGGCCTGCAATGCTTTATGATTGAAGCCGAAATATAAGATGGGCGACCGACGACGATCGACGTCGAAGGTGGACTGTCGACGATGATCGAAGCCATATAGTCTTTTTTCAAGCTCAAGTGAAGGCATCACTTGATCGAATTGACAAAACACTTTGTTCCCTCAGGAAAATGCAAATGCGATCGACAACCATACCGGCATATTCGTCTTCTTCTTTGCTTCACTCATCCGCTTCACATGATCACAAACAATTTCAAAATCAACTGATCGTGATTGATGACTTCCCTCCACTAGAACTCCCTCTCTGGTGGCGAGATCTGCCGCCCCACTATCCTCCGCCCGACTACTTAGTCCTTTGATCGGCAAAGAAGAATAGAGCAGATGTTGAATGTTTCGACTGAGACTTACGGACTCGATTATGGTGATCTGGAACCCGATAAAACAACTATCGTGGCTATTGTCGAAACGCAAGTTTTTTATCTCACCTTTGCTTCCTCTCGTGATCAGAACAAGACCCCTCATTTCACCACCGTCGATGTCGATCACAACTTCTGTACTTATGCTACCAATGACAACGAACAACACTTCACCAACATCGCACTCTATAATAAAAATAGCCAAGGCGAGAATATTGCACTTACCGTCTGTGGAAAAGGATTTCAATCTAGAGCCAAAAATAATCGTAATATGGAGCTGGCATAAGTGAAAATGCACGTGGTGAAGGATGCTGGAAAAGTTGAAATGATATTGCCAATTACTACGGCTAACGGGGAGCATAAGTTGATCAAGAACCAACCCCCTTCCTTCTCCTGTCCGCCTCCACCGAGCTATCCTTCTCCAGTGAAGGCTGCTTTGCCGCCTGGTGTTAGCCCGCCACCTGCAGGGCCTGGGGAACTCATTGCACTCTGTCGCCAGGGGAAGAAGGCCATAGAGCTCATGAACCAGGGTGTTCGTGTTGACCCCCCCTTTCTTCTTTGAGCTCAGCGCTGCCTGTAATTATGCCAAGCTTTTAGAGGAACTTAAAAAGATCCATGAATTCTATATACGGTCATCCTTTCGTGCTAACAAGCTGCTTGAGATGTATTCAAAATACAAGAGCATGAAGGATGCACATTGGACGTTTGATGGAATGCCTGATAGAAATGTTGTTTATAAGCTGCTAGAAAGGCTTAAAGTTGTGCTCCGTGATGATTTTCTGAGCATGGAGGCTTAGATCTCTCTTGCAGTTGTAGGGATTTTAGGTGTAGTTGTTGCCGCACTTAGCCTCTGTTCTTTGCTCCGATCCCCATCACCTCAAAGTGTCCTTTCTGAGGAACAACTCTGACGAGAATGATCTGGCAACTAGTGAAGGTTTTCTCTCCGAAGTCAGAGTACATCTTACATCCAGAACAACCTTGCATGTGAAGCTATGGAGTACCTTTACAAGCAAAAGGTCTCTAGTTGCCCATGGAAAAATAATCGGTTGTGTGGCTGCTCAATCAATTGGAAAACTAGCTGCTCATATGACATTAAATGCTTTCCACTATGTTGGTGTTAGTGCCAAGAATGTTACTCTGGGTGTGCCAAGGTTGAGTGAAAACAATATGTTGGCTAAGATAGCTCTTAGAGGTATTTGGTACATTAACGAAGTTTTTATTAAGTCTGAAAAGATAAACAAGTTTGGTGAGGATGAAAGTTTCAAATCTGATGTTGAGTGGATTCTTAACACAGGTGTTAATTTGTTGGCTGTCATGTGTCATGAAAATGGTGATGCATCTTGGACAAAAAGTAATCGTTCGATTGAAGTTGTTGATGTTCTGGGGATAGAGGTTGTCCGTCGTGCTCTTCTGGATGAGCTGTGTGTGGTTATATCCTTTAATTGATCATATGTTAATTATCGGCATTTGGCTATTCTTTGTGACATTTTCAAGGGGGCAAGGAATGAGAAAAAATCTAGCACTATTATTTGGGAGGAACAATTTATTAAAAGCAATTGATGCGGAGCATTTTTAGCTTATATTGTCCATTAGCTTATTTTATTTAGTTGTTACAAGTTTTCTAGAATCTTCTAGGATTCTCTAGGTTTTCTCTACTTGAGTAGTATATATGTGGGATGTGTAAAAGGAAGGGATGATATTGATGATTATTATCTCCTTTTCAATGTTTTGAAGCTTTGTGTTTATCCTTGGATTGGGAATTCCTTCATGCAGGTCCGATTCTTCTGACGATCATCACATCAGTTGTTGTGAGCGGCGTTGCGAGATGACCGGATCATAGCCACTTGGCGAGATCAATGCACTTCAGGATTATGGGGCTGGGAGCAGCATTACGAATGAGATCGAAATCGTGGATTTTACATAGAGCTGTGTTCTTTTTAAAGACAAAGTGCTGTAGATCTAACCAGTAGATGATGATGAGGGTTTTTTGTGAATTCACAGACTCATGCTCTTTTCATTTTATGACTTGATTCATTAGTATTTAGCTTGGTAAACAAAATTCAGTGCATTATAACAAGTAGAATAGGAAAGATTCCTACCTGCCTATCTGATGTAGACACACAAGAGAAAAAACTGGCACAATGAGTAGAACTTAAAATAAACTTTATTAAATAAAAGCAAACGACCCAAAACTTGACAAACACAACAAAAGATGCTAGGAGATTTTAAAAAAATAAAGAAATTTTAAAAGACGCTATCCTCAGACAACCGTCAGAGCGGGTTCCTCACATGCATCGAATTTGTAGGTTAAATAAGTAAAGTGCATAGAACTAGCAAACCGATGGTCCACCACAGCAAGATTGTCCAATTTATTCAATAGATGCTTCAAATCAACTATGATACGACACCCTAAAGTTGTTTTACTTTGAGAAGAAGGATACAGATGGAGTGGCACTTGCGGAGAGACGAAAGAGGTTAGAAGCCCGAGAAGAAAGGTTGGAAAGAGCCCGCAGGATTTCCGGAGGGGATGAGAAAAGAAAGTTTGGAAAGAGCCCGCAGGATTTCCGAATAAACTCGCAGGTTAATAGCAAATATGCTCACATATCAACTCCCTTCCTTCACAACATTTTCTCATATTTATAGGCAAGAGAGAGGAATGCCAAGAGCCATAAGACTTTAATTTTTTCATTAGAACCAAAGCATTAAGCATAGGAATCTTCCCCCCAAGCTCACGGAAAAACAACCAAACCAGGAACCAAGGAGACAGCCACGGGAGACCAAGGAACCGCACGGACCAAAGAGCCACGGCCATGAGAAACGAGGGACCATCACGGAAGAAGGAGCCCAGCCGTAAGATCCCAAAAGATAAAGCATCTCAACATAAATTCTTATGCATAGAAGTCATCTCCCAATAAATATAAGCCACGGATTCCCAAGAGACAAGAAGAAAGGGGAAGGGGAAGGGACAAGGCCACTCCAAAAGTAAACTTCATAATGAGGTACCTTTTGAGAATTAATGAGCTACTAAACTTCAGCTCAAGCAACTTAGAGAACAAGCTCAAAACCGAATGCTCCAAAACAGCCAACCCGTGAACCTCCAACAGCCAGGGACCAATCGAGCCAGCAAACCAAAGGTCTACCAAGCCATATGCACTACCTACCATGATCATTGGATGCTTTCCCATCATTGGATAGCTAAAAAAGAAAAGAAAACAAAATATACTATTGTCCACATATAAATAAAAAGTACATAATTTCTTGATAGCATCACTATCCGAAGCAAGTCAGTCCTTTTATTGGGACCTACATACTTATTAGCAGAAAGCGCGTCACAAATAACACTCAAGAAATTTTCTCTTGTAACAAAGTAGTTGTCTGTCTTTTATATAATTCAAACTGTATTAAACTTCTCTCTATGTTTTCATTTATTACATTCCGAATCAGCAGCTCATGGTTATTCTCTTTCGTAGATCTCCCTGCTGAAATATTTGAGAGTGGTAAATTAGTCACATCATGCGTAGTGCTACCTTTTTGCATTCATTTCTCAACACATAAAATACCCTTCGACTAAACTAATAAGAAATAACATAATTCTTCAGTTCAAAGCCAAAACAAGCAAATAAAATGCCCATTATTGGAATTCAAATAGGTTCCAAAAGATTTATTTCCTTTATGCACATTGCAGATGAAGATATCAGAATTAAAAAAAAAATCACAAAACATAAACATTAAGTGTTGATAAGTGATTCTTATTTTTTATCTATCATTAATTTTATTCATATATATGATAAAAAAGGAGGTGCTTGATTTATTTGACCTTTAAAGTTAGTATATGAGTTTATTTATGATTGTATTATTTAATATTTGTATGTTTTAGCAGTCAAACAAGAAATAATGGATTATGTGCAGTAATTTCTAAGTGGCTTGATGACTCAAAATTCTTACTAATTTTTAGTGCTTTGTTTGAACTTGTATTATTAATTTGTCATATGTTGATGATAAGGATATAGAGGCAAATGAGGGAAGTAGTTACTATTATATTGATGAGGATGAGGATGAGAATCATAACTTATCAGATGATAGTAAGCAGTTTATGCACATGGATTATAAGATGTATGAGGATAATGAGTTATTTGAAAACAATATAGATCCTCCTATTGAATTTGTAGGCACCACAAATACGGGAAAGGAGAAGATAGTAGTTCAAAATGAAGATTTAAATGAAATACTAAAGATAAATAATTGTGAAATTGACTTTGTGAATTCCAATGATGAAGCTAGTGTTCATAGTGGTGACAAGGAAGACCACACAATGTGGCCAGTTTTCAATTCATGGTTTGATTGTGAGAAGCATAAGTTTGCAGCGGAATTTTATTCAGTTGCAAGTAAGAGTTTAAAGAGATGCAAAATTGGTCAATTGCTTTGCAAGAGATCGAACTATCTTTTTCTCCTCTACATCTTTGATGCATGAAGGAAGTCATTTATATCTGGTTTGGTCTTTGAAGGAGCATATATGTTAATGAAGCTATCATAACATGACCTTGATATCAACTTTCATAGTCAAGAAATTTGTAAACAAAATTAGAATGAATCCACATTGCTAAATTTTTTTTTTCTGAATAGAACTTATTGATTTGAAGTTACATGTGTCAAAGTCACAGCCATGGAAGGCTATGATCAATGCTTGAAAGATGCTGCACATAATGAAGAACGATCTGTTGAAGAAGATTTGGGATTATTGCATGTAAATCGTAAGAATAAATCCAAGCACAACAATATATATACTACGTACAAGCGATACAGACTTGAGTCTAAAAATGTTTATGAGGATGTATGTTTGCTTTGATGCTTGTAAAAAGGGATTCTTCAAAGGTTGCAGGCTAATTATTGGAGTTGACAGATGCTTCCTAAAGAGTAATAATAGAAATCCGATCTCCACACAGCAAAACAAGCAATATCGAAGAGAGAATGTAGCAAAAATTAACGAGAAAGATTTTTATATTAACATAACAAATCAAGATTCAAGTTGATATACTATTTGAGTGGTAAATCAACTCTCTACAAACCCTAGGCGTCGTTGTGAATAACTCCAAAGAAAACTACAGCAAAACATAATTCACATAATGAAAAATAAAATAATCCAATTAACCCTAATATAAACTTTCATACTTCCCTCCCAAATTTGAATTCAAATCAGTCTTCTTTCCCTAAATAAGCATTTCCTAATTTCCATCCAAATCTGAATTCAAATTAGTCATCTTTTCCTAATCCCCCCCCCCCCCCCAAACAAAAAAAAAAAAAAAAAAAAAAAAATTCAACTCAGTTATCTTTCCCTAAATAAATCTTTTATAACTACCTCCCAAATATAAATTCAAATTAGCCCTCTTTACCTGAATAAACTTTTTTTATTCCTTCCCAATTTTAGTTTTCTATTGTAAGTAATTAAAGTAGAATTTATCCCCTTTGCTCTTCTTACCCGCCACCCACCCTAGTGGGGTCCACAAGCTTAATTGGTTCATCAATACTCCCCTCCCAAAGAGTCACCTTGTCCTCAAGGTGGAACGAAAGAAATTGTTGATGATGCACTTAACAAATAGCACTAGACTAGAAAATGGACTGACACTAGGTCAAATGATCTCTGCCTCCAACATCTCCCTGATCAATCTCCCTATCTCCTCGTAGATTTAGGGATAATGTTATGGACAGATACTGATATGTGAGACTCATTTCTTTAAGATGATAGCATGCTCGTGTTCCCATGGAGGAGGAAATCCCTAAACTAACTGGAACACCTCTTGATATTACTGTAGGAGTGGCTAAACTATGTATTGTGCTTCCATCTTCTCCCCATATTCTCCTCCCAAACATTGCAAATTCACCAAAAATCTCACTCTTTCACCCTTTCCCCTCCTTGGAAGTGGCTCCAAAGGTGGTATCTTCTTTTTTTTTTTTACCCAAAATTTTCACCTTGCAACCCTCCCTCATCTTCCCTATATTAGGGTTTCCCCCACTTGTCCGGTTAATGATGCCATTCCATCCAATGATGTCATTCCATCCAATGATGCCATCTTGGCTTGAAACTCTAACATCATTTTCATCATCTCTTCCAAATTCAAAAGTCTGCCTTAAATTGTTAAAATTCGTCCTTTGAATTTAGATTTAAGAGTTCTAACTTTCGCATCAAGCCTCTCCTCTGATATATCAACCTTATTAGCCGCCATAGGTCCCAAAAAAGGTGCTTTGAAACCAATTTTATAAAAAATTAATTTTCACACAACATAAATAGCAATAGCGAAGAGAACACAACAGAAATTAATAAGAGATTTTTATATCAGCACAACAAACCTAGATACAAGTTGATCAACTATTTGAGAGGTAGATTTGACTCTCCACAAACCGTAGACTCCTCTTGGAACAACTCATAAAGAAAATTACAGCAACACATAATGAAAAAAAGACCTAATTAACCCTAATATAAACATTTCTACTTACCTCTCAAATTTCAATTCAAATTAGTTCTCTTTCCCTAAATAAGCCTTTCCTAATTCTCTCCCAAATTTGAATTCAAATCAACTCTCTTTCTCTAAATAAATTTTTTCTAATTTTCTCCCAAATCTAAATTCAAATCAGCCCTCTTTCTCTAAAAAACTTTTCTAATTCCCTCCCAATTTTAGTTTTCTATGAGAAGTAATTAAAGTGGAGTTAATCTCCTTTGAGCTCCCCTCTTTACTTGTCGCCCACACTAGTGGGGCCCATAAGGCTCTTTCACCTGCTAGCTAAACTTGTTCTTCTCTTTGGGGCCAGGTTGATTGGCTTGACTGGTTTAGTTTGTCCATCAATATATCCCTTCCAAAGAGTCGGCTTGTCCTTAAGGTGGAACGAAAGAAATTATTATTATTGCTCTTGACTAATAGCACTGGATTGGAAAATGGACTAACACTAGGTCGAATGATCCCTACCTCCAGCATCTCCCTGATCAATCTCTCGATCTCATCTTTCTGGATTTGGAGATAATGGTACGGACGAACACTAATAGGTGAGACTCCCTCCTTCAAGATGATAGCATGCTCGTGTTCTCTCAGAGGAGGCAACCCTTGAACTGGCTGTAACACTTCTTAATACTTATGGAGTGGTGTTAGGTAACAAGTGCAGGAATAAAAAAGATAGTGATTGAAATTTGAAATTTCAGCAAATAACATAGCAGAAATTGAATAAATACCATGAAAAAACACCAGAGAAACTTGATAATTGATAAAAAGTGAGAAAACAAAAAAGATATAATGGATCTTCAATTCAAGAGAAAGATCCAGCTCTCCCAATTCTTAGCTAACGGCTAGAGACCAAGCAATCTTAGAGAACTCCCAAATTCAGCAAAACAAAACCTAACCCTAACCCTAACCCTCTCCGTCCTTTTAGAGAATATAAATATAATGATAATTACTAAACAACCCCTCCCAAATTTAATTCCCTCCTTTTAAAGGACCGTTTCGGTGGCCGGTTCAACTGAATCGGCCATTCCTTCTATTAGAATCGCCACCCCAGGAAGGGGTCGGCTTTGCGAACAAAACAGAGGGAAGACTAGGCGGAGTTGAACGCGAGCATGGGCAAACCTAGAAGGGGCAGTTTGCAATTTTGAGTGAAGGATCGCATTCGTAGGAGTAAATTAACTACTCATCTTGAGAGAAAACTCATTTCATTCATTGTGGTAGAAGAAACTGTGAGAGGGAAAATTTCTGTTGAAGGGGAACGGTTGAGAAAAAAATAAAGAGAAGAAGATTTGTTGATTTTGTCTATTTTTGTATGAACCCTTTCCTATTTCTCCTTCTAAACAACGAGGATGTTCCATTAAGGGCAAATGAAGAGATTGAAAGTGGAGAGAAAGAATTTGGGAAAGAAAGAAGAAGAAGTTCTGGCTGAAATAATCCTCTTTTGTAAGTGATTTCTATCATATATCTTCTTTTAAATTTGTATAATAAAAATTATTAAAATTTATTCTATGACGATTTTTAGAAGGGAAAGAAAGAAATCAAAATTTGGTGGAAGTCCGATTCAGCAAGAAAGAAAGAATCTTTGAGGTAAAAGATACAAGTTAAGAATTTCATGTCTTTAAGTTTTGAGAATTTCTTCAAATTTGTTTAGTAGTGTTAATGTCAATTGGATTAGATGGATTAGAAAATAATTTGATTAATCTTGTGTGTTAAGGTGAAATATCGATGTCAATAAGAGAATTCTCTGGGAGATTGGAGATTATAGTAAGAAAGATCGTCACGAGAGTTGAGAATTTGAAAAGTGTTGAAGCCAAAACATTCAAGTGAGTATTTTCAGAATTTTCTTTAGTGTATTCATTTCTATTTTTTAGAAGAAGAATGTTACGTAAACATTTTAAGACTCATGAATTATTTTTATAATTATTACTTATGAAATAAACATTGTATATAAAAGTATACATGTATGTGAAAGTAATTGTATGTAAAGAAAATGCATACATGGAAAATATAAAGTAAAGATATAAAGTCTTTATACATATATTGAAACATATGTGTGCATCAAAAGTAGATACATGAATGAATGATATACAAGTGAATGAAAGATAAATAAAAAGAAAATGAAAATGAAGAGGAAAAGAATGTGCATGCAAACTTAAAGGAGTTCACTCCCGTATAATACTAGCTGGGGAAGCAATGTACTCGTGCATGTAAAAAGGAAATGATTATGGAAAAGGAAAAGGAAAATGGAAATGGTTGTACCTTTGGTACATATAGACGGTGCTCCTATACAAATTAAATGGGATAAAGAATAAATATTAAAGGCTTATAAATGTTATAAAGGAATATGACCGAATATGTGTAAATGATTGAAATGAATAAAATAAAGATAAGGAAGGGGAATTAATAAGATGTATATTAAAGGTTATATGTGTATTGCATTCTTTTTATTTCATGTTGATTGTTTTAACAGTTACCCACTGTGTTTATTCTGTAAACTTATTTCATTAAATAAACGTTTACATGTAATTCTCCAAAGATTTAAAAATGACAGAAAGAGAAGAATTTATTTATAGAAGATGACGCAACATTGAAAACTGCTAAATTATGATTTGATATAAATGTTAAGTATTTGAGAATTAGATTTTTGTTAGTGGCTCTTCAAATGAAAGGAAAGAATTTGATGTTTTAGTATTATATTGGTTATGAACTGAAATAATTAGATCATACCGTCCAACTTTTTAGTTCCCGCCTCGTTAAATCGACTATCCGGGTCGGGTCATGACACTCAAAAATCACCCATATTTTATTTTCGCATTCAAATAATGGGTCCCACAAGGGGATCGGAGGCTGTTTGGTCTGTCTGGCATAGATCTAAGGTTGGCCCTGGTCTTGGGCTGGTTGGATCTAACAATATTTCCTCTTAAAAATTCACTTTGTCCTCGAGGTGAAAGGATGAAAACTTATGCTTCACTCTCTTGTATGGCTCCCAGGTGGCGTCATAGTCCGGTAAATTCTTCCATTTTATTAGAACCTCCTCCCTTCTTCCATCTGTCAAACCCCTCTCAACTCCAATGGTTATAAAATTACCTATAAATTTTTTGTCAGTGTCGTAGGTAACTCTTAGCTAGTTGCACGATCCCTAATTGCTCTCTCTTTAGTTGTGACACATGGAATACTGGATGTATAATAGCGATTGATGTTCATCTCAAGCGGTACGCCACTGCTCCAATATTCTTTAATACCTCATATGAGCCAAAGTACCTTGGGGCTAACTTCTCATTCTTCCCGTTGGGGATCATCTTCTATCTGTAGGGTCACATCTTATCCCTCACTTCGAACTGGATATCCTTCCTGTGTCCATCCTCCTACTTCTTCACAATTTGATGCGCCCTCAACAAGTGCCTTTTCAATTCTTCCAACTCCCTATCTCTTTCCTCCAAGTACTGATCCACTGACGAGACTGGTGTGTTCCTCTACCCAAAATGCATCAAGTGTGTAGGGTCTCTTATGTACAACACTTTAAAATGAGTCATTTGGAAGCTGAATAATGTGAAGTGTTTTACCAGTATTCTGCCCATGATAGCCACTTGACCCACAACTAAGGTGTCCATAAAGCAAAACATCAAAGGTAAGTCTCTAGGATCCTGTTTACTACCTCCGTCTATTTGAGGGTGGTAAGCGGTGCTCCTATTTAGAATGGTTCCCTGCAGCCTGAACAACTCTCTCCAAAAATGGCTGAGAAACACCTTATCCTGGTCAAAAACTATCAACTCTAGGATCCAATGCAATATGACCTCTCTGATGAATGTTGTCGTCACTGTCACTATTGTGTAAGGGTGTCGTAAGGGAATCAAATAAGCATATTTGCTCAAGTTGTCAACCACCACTAGAACCATTATAAACCCCTTTCATAAACTAACTTAAGTCTAACTCTAGTTATTAACACCTGCTTGAAGTAGGCTATGGGTCTGAGTACTGCCCCAATCCATATCCCTAGGCATTAGTCTCTACCACAAACATTTGGATGAAATCGGGTGGGGTCAGGACGAGGACCGTGGTCATGGTTGTTTTCAATTATCCAAGGACTTAGTGACTGCATCTCTCTACAAAAAACTGCCCTTCAGCTGCTCTGTCGAAGGCAAAGATATGGTGTTGTATCCCCTCACGAATCTCTTGTAGCATCCAGACAATCTTAAGAAGCCCTTAAGATCTCTTAGGTTCTTAGGTAGAGGCTATTTTGGCATTGCCTCAATCTTGGCTTGATCAGTAGCCACCCCTTCTTGGAATACCATGTGCCCCAAGTACTCCACTCTAGCCTATGAAAAACAATGCTTTTTCAAATTGGCCCTCAACTGATGTTCCTGTAACACTTTCAAGACTTCCCTTAGATGCTCCATATGCTCCTCATTAGACTTGTTGTACACCAGGACGTCATCAAAGAAAATCAGAACAAACTTTTTGAGGTAAGGTCGAAACACCTTGTTCATGAGGGACTAGAAGATAGAAGGGGCATTGATGAGACCAAATGGCATCACCAAGAACTCATAGTATCTCTCGTGTGTCCTGAAAGTTATCTTCAGAACATCCTCCTCTCTCATCTGAATTTGATGGTACCCATACTTCTGGTTCACCTTCGTGAATATTGTCGCTCTATAAATCTCATCTAGCAGTTAATCTATCACTGGAATAGGGAGCTTGTCTAACATAGTTTTCTTATTAGGGCCTGGTAGTCCACACAAAATATACAACTTCCATCCTTCTTCTTGACCAGTAGAACTGGGCTAAAAAAAAGGCTCACGCTTGGCCTGATGATCCCTACCTCCAACATCTCCCAGATCAGCTTCTCAATCTCATCCTTTTGAATCTGGGAATAGCGGTAAGGCCTGATACTGATTGGTGATACCCCCTACCTCAATTTGATGGCGTGCTCCTGTCCTCTCTGTGATGGAAACCTTTGAGGTGGTTGAAAAATCTCACTAAACTGTTGTATAATCGGTCGTATTGATAGAGAGATGTCTCCTTTTCCTCCCGTTCGATCCCCTCTAAACTCTGTAGCTCCACCAGAAATCCTCCTACCTCCTTTATGGCCCTTACCATGGTCTTTTGAGACACCATGGATTTGGAGAACTCTGTATCTCCCCTTCCTTCTCCCTTCCACCATCAACTCCATTTTCAGCGTCCCTCAATTCAACTTGGTATCCCCCAAGGTCTGCAGCTATCTCATCCCCAAGATGACATCAATGCTCCCCAACTCCAATGGGAGAAAATCCTCCATCACCTGGATCCCCTATATTGTCAGGTCCACTGTAACACCCCACAGTACCCTTAAATAGTACCATTGAGTGTAACCTACATCACATAAACATTTATCCTTCCATTAACATTTAATACAACTTTTCTCTTTAGAAGTTCATATAAAACATCCAACCATAAGTTCATTAATACATCAACGGAAGCATCTTCCAAAACTAAAACCTCAATAAACACATTTACAGAGCTACTAAAGAAATCCAAACAAACTCAAAGTAGTACAACATGTAAATTGCTTACTAACCTCAAAAGTATATTTCAAACATAGAATATGCATTAACATGTAATGTAAATACTTGCAGATTAATCTTCTTCCACTTTGCTCTTTTCCTTTCCTGTAACAACAGCCAGTAATAAACTACTGGTGAGCTATGAGACTCTATAAGTGATGCAACGTTAAATAGCATTTAAATTTCATGATTATAGAAATTCATAATATTGAAAACATAAATAAAAGTTAGACTACATAAGCAAGTTTCATAATTCTCATTTGATATTATCCTGAAATTCTTCTTAAATCCATACTGAATATCAATTTTACTCAATAAAACATTTGGCTACTCATTCATAAACATATTCAATGGAGCCCAGGTAAACCTGGCATTATCGCCATTGAATTACATAGAGGTCCCTTTTGCCTCTTTGGGGTCCCTTTTGCCCCATCTGCTTTGCAGGTTTCATTTCTTTGGGGTCCCTTTTGCCCCACTTACCAAACAGTTTAATATATATGAGGACCCTTTTGCCTCACCTGCATTGGTAAGTTATACATAAATCTTTAGCCAAATTTTACTTTTAAATTGATATTCAGTACACCTTCCATATTAATTATCCATGCTAGACTTGTTGCATGCTTTTTATTCATTCATTCATAACATGAATATGCACATAATACGTAAAGAAACTGATCTTTTTTCAAAACATTATCAATAAGGAAAATATTTAAATGAACATATTACACCTTGATTTAAATTCACATAATTAATTTATGTAAGTGGTTAATCATAATTGAAAACTTGTAAGTATATTCTTTTCTAGGCCTTTCACAAAAGGTTGATCAATATGCATAAAATCAAATCATTTACTTTCATGACTACTTTCCAAAGTGTCATTATAAACATTGTACATATCTAATGATAAGGTATATATTTCTTAAAAATACTTGCATCACTTACTTCCTTGCCCAGTCGTCTCTTCCAATTCTCTACTTCGCACCCTTCTACGATTGTATGTCACCTCGAAACTTTCTCTTTGCATAAGACCAATAAAACCTGTTTTCTCCTCTCAGAATCTTCCTTCTTTTCTCAATTTCTCTTCTTCTTTCTTTTGCTTAATCCCTCCCCTGTTATTGCCTTATAGAATATATTTGCTGATTTCTTTTAGTGCCACAAAAATCTTTTCAGACGAACTACTCCAATGCACTGTCCCGAATTTCTCTTCTGAATAATCATGAATTTCTCCCGCCGAATTCTTCCTGTGAAGAATTCCTACTGCAGAACTCTATTCCAATCCCGCATGCATTACACTGTGCCGCCTGGAGAAATCCCTCCATGCCGAATTCCCATTGTGTAGAAGACTTCTACAGCCATGTAGCGAAGTTATCTACTGGAATCTGCACTCAATTCCTTCGGTTAATCATATAATTCCCTCAAACGATGCTTCCCAACGTTTCCGTTCCTGACAATAAATGGTCCCACTCACATAACTGTCTTGCTTTACTGCCTATAGAAGGTATCTCATCGGAATTCTCTTCAGAATAAAGAGAATGCTTAAATTACCTAATGTTAACGTGAAGGGGTGCATCCAAGGGATGTTTACCTTGCTTTGCTTGATTTCATTTAATATAACCTTAATATTTAGTATTAAAGTTATTATTTAACTAATAATAATTACATGTTAATACTAATTTCACATTAATTTAATCTTAAACTTTAAAATAACTTTTCGGATATAATTATTTCATTTTAATTTTTCATGCCTAATAATTTTGGGTATTACATCCACTCCCCTATACACCCCTCTACCTATCTCCATCTTTCCGGTCCACATTAGTTCCCCATAGCACCTTGTGTCCACCATTTTCATCCCCAATTGGTTTACGACTTGATTGGAGATGAAATTGTGGGTAACCCCATTGTCTATCAACACCACTACCTCATTGTCTGCTATTGCTCCTATCACCTTCATAGTGTTATTTGGAGTGAATCCCACCACTAAGTTCAAGGAGACCTCTGCCTTATCTAAATGCATCTTTTCCTCCTCTATCGGTGCCTCATTCCCAGCTCCCTCCTCAGCTTCCTTATCATCACAAACGGTGAGAACCTGAAGAGTTTGGTCCTTACACCTATGCCTCGACGTTACTTCTCATCACATCTAAAACATAATCTCTTTTTCCATTTCTCCTGCACCTTCGCTTCGGTGAGTCGCTTGAAGTTCCTCCCTGGGTGAACTTCACAGCTCTTCTCCCTGGGTGCTTCTCTTTGAAAGGATATTATCTGGGTTCTGGTTGCTAGAGTTGTAGAGGTATTTTTGTAGACCCCTCCCATAATATTGCTTATGTTGGCCTTTTCCCTCTTATATTTTCTTCCACCCTTTGAACAAGCTCCATCGTCTCACTCAGCCCGCTAGGCTCAAGTATCTTGAGCTCTACCCGTATGTCCTCCCTAAGCCCCTTCATGAAATTTCTCTACAATCCTTCTTCAAAGATTCCCCTTAGTCTCCCTAACAACAGCTCAAACTTCCCCCGGTACTCCATAATTGTCTCGTCTTATGTTAAGGCTTAGAGCTGCTCGTAGAGATCTCCTTGCTGAATGGCTCGGAAACGTTCCAACAAAGATTGCTTGTTTTCCGCCCAAGAAAATGCCCTGATACCAATTTGTTAGGTAACAAGTGCAGGAATCAAAGAGATAGTGGCTAAAATTTGGAATTTCAGCAAATAACACAGCAGAAATTGAATAAGGCTTCATTTGGGATTAGGGATGTCAAAATCGGGTTACAGGTTGGGTTCGGGTCGAACCCGACATCGACCCGCTAGTGTTTGACCTGACCCAAACCTGATCCGGTTTAGCAAACGGGTCAAAAATCCCAACCCATACCCAACCCGCAAAGATAGATAATTTTTTTAATATTTTTTATTATTTTTTATAAATATTTGATAGCCAATATATTTTTTAATATAAATATTTTATATATATATATATATAATCAATTAAAATTATTATAAATGCATTTTTATATATGTTAAAATATCCTTAATATATACTTTTTTTAAGTTACCCGGGTCATTTTGGGTTGATCTTGGGTTTTCGGGTCAACCCGAACCTGACCCGTTTCTTAAAAGAGTTGAGCCTAACCTGAAATTTTCGGGTCGGGTCAAATATTGACATCTCTATTTGGGATAATTTTTTTTTGTTGCTTTCTAAAACAAATTCTTAGTACAAAAAATTTTCGAATTAGAAATTTTTGTATTAGAAAATTGTTTTAGAAAGCAATAAGAAAGTTGTCCTAAACGAAGCCTAAATCTCGTGGCAAAACACTAGGGAAACTTGATAACTGATAAAAAGTGAAAGAAAACAAACAAGATACAGTGGATTTTCAATTCGAGAGGACGATATGGCTCTCCTAATCCCTAGGCAGCGGCTAGAGGCTAAGCAATCCTAGAAAACTCCCAAATTCAGCAAAACAAAACCTTGCCCTAACCCTCTCCATCTATTTAAAGAATACAAATATAATGATAATTACTAAACAATCCCTCCCAAATTTAATTCCCTCCTAAACCTCCCCCTCATTGCCTGGCATAAACCAAGGGTTGGCCCTAGTTTTGGGCCAACTGGACCAGTCTAACAAGTGGCTAAACCATATATGGTGTTTCTATCTTCTATCCGTCTTCTTCTGCTTCCAAACTCTACAGCTCTATCAAAATCACACTCCTTCACAATTTCCCCTCTTGGAAGAGGCTCCAAAGGTGGCATCTCCTCCTCTTCCCTCAAAAAATTTCACCTATCAATCCTCCCTCATCATCCCTATATTAGGATTTCCCCCACTTTCTTGTCCGGTCAACGTGCCCTTGCCTCCGATGATGTTGTTTTGGCTTGAAACTCTAACATCATTTTCATCATATCTTTCATATTTGAAAGTCTGCCCTTCATTGGTGAAATTCGCTTTCTAAATTCATATTTCAGATTTCTATCTTCCCCATCAAGCCTCTCCTCCAACGCATCCATCTTCTTATGGTGGCTAAAGTTTGAGAATGAATGGCTTGTGAGTAATCGATCATATCCATTGCCACTAAAATACAATTAAATTAGGAGGGGCTGCCCACCAAATTACAGCCCCTCCTAATTTGAGAAGGGGTCCATATAAGCAAACACATAACTCTCACAGAAGAAGCAAAAAATATGTTTAGTTTACCGCAGATCTCTAATTAATTTATAAAAATGACACGATCTTTGTTAATATAAGACCGGTTTAACGTAGAGTAGCTATTTCAAGAAACTGTTAAAACTGCCGAGTTTTGGATTATATTCTTTTGGTTGCTTATTTATTTTTGCTATCCTATACTTCTTTAAGAATGGCAAATATGAATGAATGGCTAACGTACCAGTTCTAAGAGAGTGCTTTTATGAATGCCTCTGCACTTCTATTTATTTGATTTGATGCTTCACCTTTTGCTCTCTTTTTTTAACGATACACTCTATTTTTACTATTTTACACGTTTTATGAAAGAACTGTGCCACCACCATCAATCATTTATGGGGAACTTACCAAGATTTTTTTTGTTTAGTCTATTTAGCGTAGATAATTGATTTTTATTTGTTATGTGCATGCATTTCTATTTCAAACATCAATATATTACTACCATAATCACTCTCTTCTAAACGTAATATTAAAAGCTCACGAGGTTCTAATTTATGATTCGTTTGGGATGGCTTTCTTACCGCTTGTTAAAGCAGCTTTCTAGTACAAAAACTAAAAAGCTACTTTAAGAAGCGGTAAGAAAGCCGTCCCAAACATAGCCTTATTCTCATCCCATGCAATGCAAAGAGCCAAACATGTTGGTTGTTAACTAAAACTAGTTTATTCTTTGTAGCTCGAAGCCGAAATTCTAATCAGCATTTCCAGGCATCGCAACCGCAACTTACCTCAAGCAATACAATTCGACAGCCCATTAATACCCGTGCAATTTTGCACGCCGGCCGTTCGCCTGCTCCCCATCTTCAACCCATCCGACCGCCGCCCCGTGTTTCAGATCCGACAGTTAACACACCACTTTCTTCAGCCCCTAATTCACAGTCTGCAACCCCAACTCTGATTTCTAATGCAACTCCATCAGTTTCTCCAGCAAATTTGGTTTGTACATTCTCGGCACCATTTCCTCTCATGGGATCATCCATTTCTAATGCTTCTGGAATCTCACAGCCTACAGGCTCTGGATCATCGCCCCTTTACTTCAGTCCAGCTCAGTTTGAGTTGCCTGAGTGTGCTGAAGCTGATGAACTGCTTGAATCAATGTTGGCCAACTTGCCAGCAACCAACAATGAATTTCTTACCGAAAGTATAATTGATTCAAGGCCTAATGCCTCCTCTGATGTCGTCTACCTATCAGATGGAGACTGACTGATGAAGCATGAAGTATGGTGGTCTTCTGTTCCTCAAAATATTTTTTTTGTAGATTTTCTGTACATACTTAATGTTAGTTCAGGCGCAGGTCTCAGTTGCTTCTTCAGTTGGTATCTTCTAGGTGAAGATAGTCAGAGTTTTGTCTCATTCAATGAAAGAATCACAGAAAGTGATGTTCGTTTGTCCTCAATCTTTCTTAGAAAGTCCCATTTCTGGGACTTCATTTTTGTATGGAAATAATGAACCATCACGCATATTGAATTGCAATATATTATTAGTTTTATTTTATACATGTCCTCGCCAACTTATGTGAAATTTTGAACCTTAAAACAGTATTATCTGAGTACTTATTGTCTAAAGTTTTGAAGGGAAAGCTTGGCCGATGCCTCTCATGATCTTGATCTTATTGTTGGGGTGGCTAAGCTTTACTAGAAAGGATTTTGCTTGTAATTATAAAGAATGATTGAGAGTTTAGCTATCAACTAAGATGTTTTAAATTTGAAATTTACATATGTGATATATACAGGAGTTTCTTAATTGGCGCATAAGTCAAAAAAAAAAAAAAAAAAGAGAGAGATTGATAACGTTTAGTTGCTCTTATCTTTAGATTATCTGTATTTCCAACTTATTTGTTTATTAAGGTTTTGTTTGGGATTGTTTTCTTACTGTTTTTTAAAGTAATTTTTTAGTATAAAGATTTAAAATTTTAAACTAAAAAGTTGTTTTAAGAAGTAATAAAGAAGCTGCCCCAAACAAAGCCTAAGTTTGAAGAGATTCTGCTTATATTTTGATATCTGTTGTTGACTGGGGAGCACATGAAGGAGATGAAGCCTGTTAATCACTCGATCATGGCTCTACTTATGTTTGGAATGCTTCTTTCTGCATCACTTTGGCTTGCAAATATACGAATGCATTGAGTGATTGAGTACACAAGAAATTACTGGAAGGTTGAATAGCAGCGAAGTGTTCCGGAGAAGGTTTTCTCCAGTCAATTTGTGTTACAAAGTATTTCTTTTGGTTGATTTTTTATTTTTATTGTTTGGTGCTTCACTATGGTGGTTTATATTTGGCTTTTAATGATGAAAATATTCTCTTGTAGAGAACAGACTCTGCTACTGGGTTTTAGTTTATTTCTTGTCAATATGTTTTTAGGGACATGTCAGTTTCACTAGTGTAAGTATAAATATTTGTAACTCATATTGTCCAAAATAATAAGCTTCATTATATATATATATATAAATAATTAAAATGATTTCTTAATTCTTTATAAAAGATTAAAATAGCCCTCAACTGTAGTAAAGGATCATTTTGATCTCTCATTTTTAGAAAGGAATCAAAATAATTTTATCTTGGAATTGATTTAGCTCTTTTTTAATAGAAAATTATCTATTTGAGGTTGATGTTGTGTAATTAAGGTTATGTTTGGACGGCTTTCTTACTGCTTTTTAAATCAGCTTTTTAGTATAAAAATTTTATTTTTTTACTAGAAAGCAGCTTTATAAAGTAGGAAGAAAGTCGTCTCAAACAAGTCTAAGGCTTCGTTTGGGACAGCTTTTTTACTGCTTTTTAAAACGGAGTTTTAGTACAATTTTTTTTTATTTTTATGCTAAAATTCCGTTTTAGAAAGCAATAAAAAAGTCGTCCCAAACGAAGCCTAAGTCAACATCAACCTGAGAAATTCAAAATATGAAAACTTCAAGGGTCATGTGTCCCCATGCTTTTATTGCTATTAAATAAGTATTAACAGATTAATTACTGTTAGTAAAATAATTGAGTAAATATTAGTATTTATATTCAGTAAAAGATTAAAATTTAATTAGATAATTAATTCTTTCCTGAATCTGATGCTCTAAAAGGGTTGTGAAATATAGTGTGTTATTTATTCTGAAACTATTAAGTAAATAGCAAATAATGTGAAATTGTAACTTACTGTTAATAATTATATTGATGTTAATTAAATGTAATCTCAATATATTAAGCAATTTTGTTTTCTGCAGTTCTTTTATTAAAAAAAAAATTCTCAAAAGGTAGTAAAATTTCCTACAGAAGAATATACCTAATTGTGGTTTAGGTTTTATGTATTATATGTGAAGAGGAGGTAAAATATGATTTTAGGATAAATTGATTTTATGCAATTTATTGAAAAATGATTTGAGGACACTAGAGATTAAGATGTGAATTGTAGGTAATTTACAAAATGAAAAGATTTTGAGGTGTCGGATTCGAGGAGTCAATTCGTCATAGAGGCAAGTGATGCAATTCTAATTAAAAATGCAAATACTTTCATTTTTAGGCTTGAAGAGTTGTTTCTGAATTAAGCTTATTCAATGTATTGAATATGAGTATACATACAAGTATTCATGTATGAGAAACTAAATATATATTTGAATAATTTGAGTTTAAAATAAAATATAATATGATTGCTTAAAAGTTTTTATAGTTGACAATAATTTGAAAAGAAGTCCATTACATTACATGTTGCATACACATTCTTGTTATGCAAACCGTGCAACATATAGATTTTTATGAAAGTATGCAACATAACAAAGCAAGTATGAATTATTAATTTTTGAAGTTAACTGAATATCAAAATTAAGAATGGTTGGCTATGAAATGATATTATGCATGCATTTTATGTGGGGCAAAAGGGACCCCGGATATGAAACCTTTGTTGCAGGTGGGGCAAAAAGGACGTCAAAAGAGGTAAAAGGGACCTTTATAGAGTTTAATAATGATAATGCTAGGGTTACATTTGGCTCCATTGAATATTCTTATGGAAGCTAATTATATGAAAAATGATAACTCGAATCTTAGAAGACTAAAATTGTGATATTATGTACATGCTTCAAAAGAAATAAAAGATGATACTAAATATGATTTTATATTATTTCATAAATATTTTGTGAGTTAACTCAGTAATTATTTCCTATAATATAGCATTTAATTTTTCATTTAAATTGCATAATTTTATGAGATTTATAGCTCACCAGTTTTTATATTGGCTACTGTTATAAGAAAATGCAAGGAAAAAGTTCGAGCATATCATGCTCAAGTTTTTGAATATTTAGATTTTCTATTTAGTAGTGTGTGAGTCATCATGTGAGGTATGTAAACTATCAAATTATGATGATGTATTTTGATTTTCTTAGTAGCTTTGTAATTACTTATGTGATGTAATTGGGACTATTTATTTTCTTCCGTTTATTCAGAATATATATGGTACTATTGTTGGAGAATATATATATATACATATGGAAATGCTTAAGTATTATATGTTGAGAATTATAAATGTTGTTCTCTATGACACTGCATTACTGAAAGGGGTATCGTGGGGTATGGACATGTGATGTGGTCAACTTTTATGAATGACACTACAACAAAGATCTGTTTGATCAGATAAAGATTGAAGTATATATATGATAGGTAGAAGAAATAATATGATTGCACATAATCGTTGAGTTTCAAGTTAGCGTTTTTTTTTTATATCAAAGTCATTATATTAAATATGTCAGTCAATTTGAAAGAATTAGTAAGTTGAGTTCTAGTCTATTGGACCTTTTGATGTTATTAAGATGATTGGTGGTTCTGCTTGTAAATTATTATTACACGATCATATGTCAGATATAGATTGTATATTTAATAAATCTTCTTTGAGAAAGAAGATTTTTTATTCTAGGAAGATATTATTCATCGAAGATGTTGAGATTCATTTGAATTTGCACTATAGAGAAGAGCCCAAAAGGATTCTGGCGCACGATGTTAGGAAATTGAGGAGCAAATAAAATTTAATAATTAAGGTGAAGTGAAAATATATGACCTCGAGACGAATTCAACCCATGTCAACCAACTCTTGAAGCTAAACCTTCAACCCCTAAGCTCCTTAGGCACCATCCTATATGGAGCTTTAGAAATCTGGGTCGTATCGAGAAATATATTAGTACACAACTCTATGTCTCTGTCCACAGGAACACATACTAACTCCTTAGAAAATACAAATAAAAATTCCCTTACTATGAGTACATCAAAAATAAGACGAGGATCTATATTCCTATCCTAGATTGTTGCTAGAAATAACATGCAACACTTCTTACACAATCTATTTTCTTCCACAGTTGAAATCAGACAGGATAAAATATTTATAACTCACTGGAATATAAAACTCTTGCTATCTAGAAATATCATAACTCGCTTTTCCCAGCAATCAATCTAAGCCTTATACCGACTATACCGACTCAACCAATTTATACACAAAATAACACCATATGATAAAATGGGTGATACAATCAAACTAAAATTCCACTCCTTATAAGAAATCTCAATATCATATAAATAAAATATATTGGTTATCATGCCATCTCAAGTCGGTAAACTAACAAAAAAATAAACAAACAGTACAACTGAAGGCAAGTGTAGTAAATCATAACGTTTTAAAAATCGGACCGGACCGGTCGGTTCAACCAGTTGAACCGGGAATCGGTTCGGCGGCCGGTCCGGTCTGCCCCTTTAAATCGGGCTGCATTTTAACAGGCCAAAAACCGGGTCCAATGCCGGTTGAACCGCTAAACCGGCGAACCGAACTCCGTGAAAAGAACCGCCCGGTTCCGAAATTACCTAATCAGAGCCGTTGATCTCAAATCCAACAGCCGAAATTGGATTTAAGTTTCATTAAGCGGGTATCGAAACTCGAAACCCTTAGGGGGTGTTTGGTATAGGATTTGATTCAATTTTAGTAAGATTTATTAAATCCTATAAATCCGGATTTAGTAAATTCTGGGCTCTTAAATCCTGAATTGTGTTTGGTATGATAATTTTTAAATTCTATTAAATCTAGAAAGATGTTTGGCAAAAGATAACATGATTTAAAACGGTTGGAGATTTAAAATTTAATTAACTAATTATTTTGAAATAACTAATTATTTAAATAATATTCCTCTAATTGTTTAATTAATAATTTAATTACTATTTTATTAGTTTTAATTATGAATTTTATTATTAATTATCTCATTAATCACTTAAGAATTTTATTGCTCATTAATTGTTTAACTATTATTATTAGATTATTAATTTTATGTTTAATAATGTATAAGATAATTATATTAATTTATTATTATTTTAAATTATATTAACTTGTTCGCCTTTCATCTTCTCTGCCCGTAGGGTTTGCCTTTCATCTTCTCTTTTCGTCGTTGCTGTTCGGCTTCGTTGCTTCGCATGAGGTGTATAGATTGCACGCGTGCTTCTTCGGCTCCTTCGTGGCTGTTCGACTTCGCTCCTTCGACGACTTTCCCTTCCTGTCGGGTCGGAAGTTAGGACATTTTTGATCGGATGCAACAACGGGAGCTCGCTGGCTTTGAAGGTAACTTTCACCCTTTCGCGCTCTTCTCCGGCCAAATCCTGTAAATCTCGTTAAATCCAGGAAAGGATGGGATTATGATTTACCAAATACCCCCTTATTAGAGCTTTCCCAATTTTCAAATTCCAAATGCTAGAAAACTTATATCCTGCAACCCGCCTTCCCCGCCTATGGTCGCTGTTTTCCTAGCCCATAGCCGCTTGCCACTGCCTTCCCCCGCCTGTGCGTAACCGCTGGAGCCTGCTGTTTGCCATCGCTGCTTGTCACTGCTCGCTGTCACTTGAGCCTTTCCTCGTTACATTTTAATGCATTATGCTGTATCATAACAAACACCCCCAAAAAAATTCAATGCTTTTGATTTTTATTTAACCAAACAACTTCTAAAATTAAATGCATTTCGATCACTTTGCATTTTTTTAATGCATGTCTTTTAAAAACATCAATCAAACAACTCTTACTTTGAATGTTTCCATTTCTTTTTATTGTGATATATTAAGTATTATCCAGTTAATATTGAACTGTGCGTATTGCTACTTTCTGGCTGTTGTTCATCTTTTCGATGTAATGTTGCAGTAACCAATTGTTCCTTGGTAATATATATGGCCTGAGTTTGAGTGTGTATTTATTATGATCTAATTATAATTTTGGTGCACCTTCATGCATTGCAACCAAGGTATCAAGAGGGAGACGTGCAGTAACTAGGGTTATTAAAGAAGATTCCACTTCCCTCCATCTTTGGTTTGAATCATGGGAAAAAGATCAAATAAGCGTAGGAGATTTCCAAAGCCGGGCAAGGCTCATGCCCAAGAAGATGATGCATATATGGAAAAAGAAGTGGATGATGAAATAGATGCTTGTAAGAACATAACTTGTGGATGATTTGTTTTTTTACTCTATACCTCTAATTTTCCTCTTTGTGATAACCTTGTTTTTTATTACAGTTCATAAGCAACGGGAGATGATTCCGCTGGATGTTAATGAAGATGCAGGTGAGTTTGTGAATGCTTTAATGATTATATTACGTTCATTTTAACTGAAAAATCTTATTGCATATGCAACTTACCTTACTTTTAAACATAAGTATTTGTTATTGCTGCATGATGCCAACAGGAGATTCTGATGATGATCTTGAAGAACCAGTTTTTGATTTGGAGGTAATCACATAATATACATCTTTTACTTGCTGTGGTTCTTTGAGTAAAAGAATAAACTTATTTTCATGTATTGGATTTTTTTGGAAGCTTGATTTGAACTCCTGTGTAAGGAGGAATTAGTAGCCTTCATGTGCCCAGACCAAACATTAGGGAATTATGTGAACAATCATTTTTGGTGATTCAGGTACTAGTAGTATCATAGATTTGAAACCGTCTCTTTTTCATGGAGAACTTGGTGTGGATTCAACATTCTTTTTGCCCATATTGAACACTGATGCAACCAAAAATAAGGATTACAAAGAGCCAAATCTTCATTTCTTATAACATAAATATAAAAAAAAAAAATTACAACTTAAAAGCCACTTTTCATAGATAAATACTAAACTTGACACACCGATTGAACTACACTTTCAACTTACAAAAGTTTTGAGAAGAATGATATAAATGGGGCAGGAACCGTGGATAGAAGGAGGAGGTAGAAGTCTAAGATGAATTTTTAGGAGATAGGGGGCATAGAAGACAATAGCTTGCAAGCTATAAAAACCCTCAGGTTTTGTTCAAAAAATCATTACATATCTCATCCTTTTTCATAAAGAAAATCAGCCACCTTAAATGGAAAAAGAAGTGGAAAGAATATTAAATGCTCACTTAAAATTTTCACCCAAATAGCCAATATAAGCCTTCCAAATCAGCCCAATTAATTAGGAAATAAAGTTTCCAACATGGGTTTCAACAAATGGTGAAAACGAGCAGCCATCAACAAGGAAACTGAAGAGGTATAGGAGAAAACGAAGAGCCAGGAGGGAAAACCGATGTTCAGCATGGGAAAGACCAAACAACCACTTTTGGAAGATTAAATAACCACTTTGGGAAGACCAAAAAGCAGCAAGAATACAAGAAGACAGCAGGAATTTTCAGAAAACAGCAGGAAAAATGAGAAATAACACAAGAAAAATGTAAAGTAGGATATCTTGACCGCATCAAACACCCACCCACATTCCTTCTATTTCCTCCCTTAGTTTACCCTCCATTTTAATGTGATGTAGTTTACAACTAGTTTGTTACCACCATTATTTGCTTATTCTGATTTTTGTTCTTGAAGCTTCCTCACTTGTTGGTTGTGACAATTATCTCTAACGTAATGGAGAAAATCAAAATGTTAAGCTGGGTAACACGATTTTTGGATAGATGCAGTTTTCCACTATAAGTAGTAATGATTAGGGTAATGACGAGCTTTGGAGTTGGTTTACTGTTTGTTTTATTGCAAGTAAACACATTTTTACCAGTAGATGTCTTTAAACTGAAAACAAAAAAATGCTAAGGCTTCTTTTTAAGCATGTGGCTTCTTAGCTTCAAGGATAACATATGGCTGAAGTTCCTGTATTTTAAGCTCATTTTTGAGGAAAATTATATTGATCTCAGTAATGCATTAAAAAAGGCTGAAAGCTTGAATTTTATTCATGAAAACAATGGACTTTCTTAGTTTGTCTCACTAATATTTGTGTTAGCGGATTTTATCTATGACTATTCTATGAGTGTTAACTTCATACTTGGACTGCAATAACATGTTGAAGTTGAACCGATAAGCAAAACTCGTTTTTTGGTTGCTGATGTTATTACATATTTTAGGGGAAAAATAACAGATAATTTCTGTTTGTTTAAAAGGTCTGTCTCATCTCTCAAACATTGATTCTATCACTTCTAGTATTTTATTTTGAAATAACCTGTTAAGGTTTGTCATCTGATAGGAAATAGTTGAGTTCACAAGTAACCCTAAGGGTAATACTTGAGTTCGCAAGCAAACCTACCACGAATTGGTGAAAAACAGCGAGAATAGCACAAAATCTGGGAGAAAAACAGCACAAATGATAGATTGCGTTACGAAAATCAAAGCGAAACAAGAACGGAACAAAGATACAATTGATCCTCAATTCGAGAGGAGAATCGTTCTTATCTACTCGTGCTACACATATTTCCACAATCCCATTAGAAAAAGATATAGTGGCCTATTTCTCGATTGCCATAAATGTTGTTATCATTTGTTTTATATTCAGGGTTATCAAAATGGTGACAGTTATAATGGTAGAGAAGATGACGATGGGGAGGATGAGGATGAAGATGACAAGGATAACCGAGATTTTGATGATTTGGAAGATAAAGGATTTGCGGCAAAAAGTAAGATTATGATTCTGTATTACTATATTGTTGTTAATCTATTGGCATAATTGATCCTCTTATTTCCAAATATATTGAAGTTGTCCTCTTATGTTTCAAACGTTTACTTACTGTCTTTTAGATATCATTTATGTTCATATTCAGATCTCAATGATAATCTATCTGGCAAAACATTGAAAAGTTTCAGGCTAATAAATATTATCTAGAAGTTCTCTTATATTTAAACCCATACATTAGAATTCATATCCATTATTGTTTTGTACTTATTTTTTTTCCACGGCTTTTAAATCTTTCATCGTTAGTTCTATGAAAATTTTGAGTTTTAAATGGGAGCACACTCTTTGACAAGTTTTGGTGTTTCACAGTTGCAAGGCAGGCAAAATATCTAAGGGAAAAGTTTGGAGGTGGAGAGGATGAAATGTCTGATGATGATGAGCAAGATGAAGAAAGAAAAGCTGTGTGGGGTAGCAAAAAGAATTTGTATTACAGCGCAGATAATATTGATTATGAAGTAAAATGCTTACCTTTGACACACTAGCATTTTTAAGATTTAAATTTCCTCTGGAATATTATTTACAAGTATCCATGCTTCTCAATTAAAGCTCCAATCAAGTGATGAGGATCTTCCCATGGAAGAGGAGGCTGAAGTGCTGAAGATCCAGAGAGAGAAGGCAAAAACACTAGAAATGGAAGATTTTGGTCTTGAAGCTTCTGATCGAGAAGATAGTGATTTTGATGGTGATGAGAAAACTTTTCAGGTAGTAGTGTTGCCGCTTTCTTCAAGCTTTTCTTTTCTCCGCAAGTTTTATCATGTGATAGTATTTTTGTAACAAATGTAATACGACTTTTCACTATTTATTTATGATTTTTAATATAAGAGTTGGAGACTTTTTTAAAACTACAAGATACTACGACTTAGACTAGCTAGCTTTAGGAAAGTTTGGCATGATAAATTTTATTTCAGGTACTGAGTTTGTTGAGCATGCCCTGTTGCCCTCCTGAAAATATTTATATGCATACTTTAAAAGATGCAGAATGCGTTAATGTGATAGTCATCTAGTTTATCTCTGTCCCCTCACTTTTTTTTTTTCGGCTAGGATTTAAGCAAAGTGAGAGTTACCCAGAAACCTGGGGTAGAAGTTATTGATGACTTAACTATTGATGACTATGAAGAGATAAAGAAAGATCTCAGTGCTTTGTCTAAGGCAGAGCAAATGGATGTTGTTTATAGGTATGTCATTTTGGCATTTTGTGCTTGGCTTCAACTGCATTCATTCTTTTCGCATATTTTAAACGTGCTGTTAGAGTTACTCTAAACAAATTGAATTTACGCAACAAAGCACAGGTAACATACGTAGTGTATATTAGATTTACACTCGGCTGTGCACATTATTTTTAATTTTTGAGAAATATTCTTTATTTTGCTATTGATCTAAAGCTAGATAGTATGTACGTTCACATGATGCGGGTAAATCTATTATTACTTTTAGTGCCGTGTTGTTATTTATTAGTTATAACATTAAGTTTTACTGAAAAAAATCTTATTTATAGATTTTTCAGTTGTTTTTATGACATTCAGTTTTATGTGAAATAATGGTTTGCATATGTAAAAATGTGAAATCTCTCTTCTAGTGTTATTCAGACATGTCATAATAGCAATGTAAGCATTAATAAGAACTAATGTATATTGATTCATTTATTAAAGGGGATTAAGTGCGTATGAATTCAAAGAGAAAGTATCATATATGAATTCAATTAATAGTTCTAATGCGTCCCAGTATTGTTCTGGATCACCAACAATCCTCAAAGAAGTGCACCAGAATTTTAGTTGGCCTATTTCATGATAAAAAAAGATTCACAAATAAATTTCATACATTTTAAGCTCTGGAAGGAAACTAAAGACAAAATCCGATTCAGCTCTAATAGTTATTGCTTTCCATGAACTCTGCATTGCAAAATCAATCCAATTTTTCTTGAGAAGTCCATTCTGCAATTGTATAGCATTTGGCTTCATGCAATGGAAAGGAAAGAGAAAATGACAGGTGTAAATTGGAATAAGTATATCAATTAATGAGTTTTTCATCTCTTAAATCCCAACATGGCAAAAGTTACAATAACATTGTGCTTTCTTACAATTAAGAGTATTGCAACTCTCCAAAAAGAAAAAAAAATTACAAATAGTCATTTGGAATCCACTTTCACAGGTGGACTATGCATGCTGGGAAAGAATGTTTTCCCAAAGTTGCCCTTTTTGAAGTTAATGAATAGTAAATTCTTTTTTAGGAGCTCGAACACTTTGTGCATATGTTTGAGATGTTCCTCCCACGTTAGCCTATAAATGAGGATGCATCTTGGGTAGACATCCACAAAGTCCTCCATTTTCTTAGAATGCCATTCATGAGATGCATAAATGTTGTTGACGCTTTGTAGAAATCAATTGACATCACCATCCACTCATTAGCTCTTGCTTGCTCTTGAACACTGTTTTTGTTGTGAAACGTAATTGCATGGATGAATTGCTTACAAGAAATTTGCACGCTTAATATTCCAAAGGGAAAGACAAATTCGGAGCTCCGGCATAGTCACTTTAGTGTTGGGGAAGTAATGGGCAGCAACACAAGGTTTGGGAACCTCCTGGACAGCAATCGGAGACCCTTTGGACAGCAAGACAGCCGTAGGAAATCTGCTAGGTTGGCTGGACAGCAACTAAAGATGTTTGGATTGTCACTAGGAAAGCCTGGCCAGCAATTTTGGCCCTTGAACAACTTTGGACAGCAGCCTTTGAGGTTAGAAATGCCTTGGACAGCACTTGAGGGATTTCTGGTCTGCAAACAGGAGCAAATCTGGCAGCACTATGGCTGGTCGGAGTTTCCAGGACGGTGCATAAAATCTGTCCAGAAAATTCTGGACAGCAGTTTGGCATGAAGAACTGCTGCGTTCCGGCTTTCTGGATGCAGAAATTGAAAGAGTATAGCAGAGAAATTTGGGAATAACAATGGGAAATAGTCTTGAGATTAATTTACTTGCCTAGGTGGCAAGATTAATTAAATCCCAAATCAATTTGGAGAGAGAGAGAATAGAAATCTGAAAGTAATTTCAGATTAAGTTGAATTGGTGGGATGAATTTGAATTTAAAATTCAAATTCTAATTGAGGGAATTAACTTAGATGAGAGGGAATTGTAGGAGGTAATTAGGGAGGTTTAATGAGGGGGCTATTAATGAAATTGGAGAGAGAAAGCTCATGGAGAGGGGCCGGCCATATGTATTGGAGAGAGAGGCTTGAGTTTTAATTAAATGGGGCCCACACACTAATCAAAGGTTTTAAGAAAAAAATCTGAATTAAATTTCAGATTTTCTTTGAAGAGGAAGTTTCCTAATATTAAAGGCAATTAATTGGAATTTGTTTGAATTTCAAATTTGAATTGAAATTCAATTAAGAGGATTTCCTAAAATCATGGAGTTATTTTAGGAAAGTCATCAATGTCTCTTGGGGAAAATTTGAATTTCAAATTTGTAATCCCAAGGAGGGAGGCCGGCGACTAGAGAAGTGGAGAGGGGATGAAGGTTGAAGTGGCCAGCGGCTAGGGGGCTTTGGGTGGGGAGGCCGGCGGGTGGGGAATTTGGGGAGGTGGAGCCGACGGGTGTAGGGAGATGGGGAAGGGGAAAAAAATGCTAGGAGAATTAAGAGAAAAAAAATTGGAAAATCTAAGGAGCTACAAACCTCAAGTATCTCCTCCTCAAGAACTCACAAAGAGATCTTGGGAATCTCGGAACTCATAAAGAGATCCTCCTCAAGAACTCACAAAGAGATCTTGGGAATCTCGGAACTCACAAAGAGATCCTTCTCCTCTCATGAACTCACTAAGAGATCAAACAAGTAGAATAAGCTTTCATTAACAATTCATCCTTCTATTACACAAGAAAGGGCCTCTATATATAGGCCTAAGAAACTAAAACAATGCACATATGCCCCAATGGCGTACATAGGACGATCCTCTTAAATGAGGGTAAAAATGGAAAATTTATCATAAAAAATAAAAATTACAAATAAAATATAAGATAACGTGGGACGATGACAGCTGTCGATATTCAGCTCCTCGGATAGGCATGGACGGTTGGATGTCCGCATCAGTTTTCCACATATCATCTTCTTGAACGTAGATTTGATGGTAGCCGGATTTTATATCTATCTTTTACAAGACTGTTGCATGCTTCAAGTGGTGTAACAAGTCATCCTTTTGGGGTAGTGTACATTGATTCTTCATAATGATTTGATTTAGTATATGGTAGTTTACATGCATTCACCAACTACCATCTTTCTTAGACACTATTACAATTGGAAATTCACACAATGAGCTGCTTTGCTTGATAATGACATGTTTCAACAACTCAACCATTTTATTTTTTATTTCTACATGTTCCACCATTGAGTTGTGATACATATTAATGTTAGGTAGAGTGCAACATGATAATAGATAACTACTTGGTGAGAAGGCAATCCTTTTGGTTTCTGGAAATAATCAATGTAATTTTTTTACTAGTTGTTCTAATTCAACCCTTGCTTCCTAAGAATTAAAGACAACACCTTTGCCTTCAACTTGGGCTTTCTTATATTCTTATTGAACCAAGGCTATTGCATTGCCTCTAGTCTTCTCATGTCGTACTAAGAGTAAAGTGAAACATTGGTCGTACTTATAGTTCTCTTTGCCTGTCTGGTCGCCACCATATCTGAAGGTTGACCCTTTTATTCCCTTTGACATATTGTCTTTGAAGATATTATATTGTTATGCCTTTAAATAAATATAGCATTTAGATCTCGTAGAGATAGACTCTAAATTTAATATGGTAGATATTGAGAGACAGCTTCATACATCACTATGTTAATGTACTACTGAGTAATGGTTGTGCAAGCAACACTGCTGATTTATGTACATCTCTGAGTCCTTCTGAATTTATCCAAGAGGGTAGGGAGGCGGGTGAGAAGTCACATCGGGCCCCAACCTTTCTAGGCTTGTTGATGTCAAATTCTTTGAACTCCTTAAGTCAAGGGTGGAGTTGACCCTTCCTGCTTGATTTGGTTTTGCAAGATGAATTCATCACGCATGTTAGGGCTTGGTGTTGAACTTGCCTTTTTTCCCTTTGACAATATATTAAGGATAGGCTCCAATCTAAGGTAAAGAGCATTCTTTGACCTTCTTGTAGTCATTTTTTATTAACATCATATGCACTACAGTTTCTCAAAACCTAGCACTTTGATACCAACTAGTGCTCTGATATCATCTTGATTCAAGACCTCCCACAAGACACCAAGGAAGGTGTAACCAACAGGTGAAGCAGCCAGTTTATAGATTTGAAAATACGGTGGTTAATCTTGATTGTTGATTAAAGGCAAGGAATCTGGTATTTCATTTGAGGAAACCGAGAAATTACAATGGGGATAAAAATTTCCCTCGTTTCCGTTTATTTTCCCCTCTCTCTAATCTCTCACTCTTTCAGCTCTTGAGAAGCTCCTTTTTCTTCCTGCCCTAATCTTCCCACGATGCCTGCTTTATATAGGTGGAGAACCTTGGTCATTAAAAGGCAAAAATGTTCATGCAGAAAATAGGGATTTGATTGAGAGCAATCCGGATTGGTAAGGGAAGGCGTCACCAATTCAGACATTTAGCGCCAAACTGACATTTGTGCTGCTTGGAGCAAACCATTTGGCAGGTGTTCCCAGCTCTGTAAAGAGTTCCCAAAACTTTTGAACTCCTCCCGGCCTCCATCAATTCCTCTTGTTAGCGTTCCAATCTTCATGGGACATCTCGATCATCCGTCTCCCCATTTGTTTGGCAAGTCATTTGATCTCCTGAAAACAAATGCATGTAAGAATAGCACGTACGATACTCAGACATCAATGCTTTAAGGGAGAATTTCTTTTTATTTATAAAATCAAATGCCTTTTGTATAATATAAAAAAGTGCCTTCATGTACTACCTGGCCTTGGAATCATTCATGTAGCTGTAGTGCTCTGCATATTTAATCAACCACGATTTTTTTTAACTGTAATTTGCTTTTGAGATGAACCAGGATTACAGAATGAATCTTATCTGTTCCATGCTTAGCCTTTTGCATATTCTTAAGTGGGAGTTGTTGGTGTGAAACAAACATGCTTCTAGAGTTGCGTTGGTTTTAACAATAAATATTGAACATGAACTTTGCTATTTAAAAACTTATGCTTCACTCAATTCAAACTCGTAGAAATTTTCAATAAGAGATTAAGTGATGACAAAAGTTACAAGTAGGATAACATGACAATCTCAATAACTACAAAACAAAATAATAATGCTAATAGCAAGTAAACAATAATCCACAACGTAACATCGAGATATAATCACTTAGAGTTCCTTCTCATTCAATCACTCTTAGGCTTTATCAGAGGAGGATGAAGCACACGAGGAGAGAGATTACCACTAGGACGATGGTGCCAAGGATCTTTGTCGGTTGAGAGGTAGCGGGCGATGGAGGAAGTTGTGATGACCAATGATTATCCAACGACCCAGTGGAAGGTGCTCTTCAATCGATAATGTCAGTTGGTACAAGATGCGGTCGATGTACCCTTCAACAGCTTTGTTGTTGCCAAATAAGACGTTAAAAAACGGGGATCCAAGAATATCCGTCCTTCCTTGCTCGTCGAATACGAATCTGTGGTCGATCTCAGGATCGGCCATGCATCATTGATGAGATTGGGAGAGGACGTCGTCTTCTTCTCTTGGCTTCAAGTATTATGAGCAAACTAAGGTTTCACAAGAGGGAAGGCACAAGGGAAAGGGGCGGCCAAGGGTGGAGAAGAGGGGCCGGTTTGGGATGAGGGAGAATTATGTTAGGTTAGGGCTGGAGAGGAAGAGCTTTAATCCAAATCTAAAATTATTATTAGATTTTAAGTAGATTTGGAGGGATTTAATTTGAAATTTGAATTCAAATTAAGGAGGGATAGGGAGCTTTAATGGGAATTAATGGGGAAGCCATCAATGGGTGGCCGACGGCATTGAGAGGGAGGGAGGGAATTAGGAGGAGTTTTGGGGAGTTTCTAAACAAGGTTTGTGAATTAGGAAATCTAGTAATAAATCCAATGTATTTGAATTTAAATTAAATTTATGACTAAATACTTTCCTAATTGAGATTGACAAATAAGGAAAGTATTTGAAATTTGAATTTCAAATTTTAAAGAAGGGTAATTACTCCTTTTCCCATGGAGCTAATTTAGGAAAGAATTATGTCAATTGAAATCCTCATAATGGAGGTGGATCCAATGGGGGAGGCGGCGGCAATGGGGGCTTGGGGGATGACGTCGGGTGTGAGGAGGAGAGGATTGATCCGCTGGTTGGAGAGGGGAATTTGGTGCTTCTAGAAGGTAGGATTTGAATCGGGTTGGATGCAATGGTGGAGCTCGGTAGGAGGGTGGTTGTTGGCCGACGGGTATGGAGAGGAAAGCGGGGAGGGAAGATGGAAACCACGAGTCACGGACTCTTCCAATGACTGGTCGGTATTGCAATTGCTCACCTTGAGCTCTCTCTCTCTCTCCCTTCTCTCTAATGCTCACACAAGAAGAAGAAGAAGACAAAAGCAAATTTTCATTTATCATTCATCATCTTACTACAACACATAGGACCACTATATATAGGCCTTTAACATGAAAAAAGAAAAGTACAAACTTGCCCTCCAGGCTACAATGATAAGATACTCCCCATAGGGGTAAAATTGGAAAACAACTAAACTAAATAAAACATAATGCATACAACAAGACTAAATAAAACATAATGCGTCAAAAGTAAAGTCGCTGAATCATAGTTGTCGATATATGATTTTGTTGCCGGTACACGTGTCTGAATCTCTGAGCGATGCCCTCATAATTCTCACCAGGTGGGAGAAAACTTGACCTCGTCGCGTCAGCATCTCTAGAACTATCGTACAACTCCAACAGATCAGGATCCAAATCTACAGCTCCTCACAGTCAATCCACGTATTCTCCGTCTCCGGTTTCCCTGTCCATTGAACTAGATACCTTCGACGGCCACCGTTTTTATTGAAAATAATCTCATCACGAAGTATAGCTTCAACCTTCTCCGCAGGGGGGTGGATAGGGATGTTTGGGAGTGGGGGTAAGCTACGGTTTTCACCAGATGGGTTCACACATGGCTCTTTGTTTAGTGGATTGGAGGGGTTAACTCAGGACCCTCAAAGGCTACCAGATCTTCAATGTTAAACGTAGGATTAATGTTAAAACCTTCAGGAAGGTCTAGCACATAAGCATCACTATTTATTTTTGAAGTTATTTTGAAAGGTCCTACGCTCGTTGCATGTAACTTTTTAACGGTCCCTTGCCGGAACCACTTCGGACGGATTCGAACCATTACAAAGTCTCCAATTTCAAATTGTTTGAATCGTTTCTTGAAATCTGCATGCAGTTTATAATTAGCATTGCTTTGTTCTTTTTTTTTGTTAATTTCCTTATGCAACTCTTGGAGATGGGATGCAAATGCAGATGCAAACTCAGATGATCTATACTTATGACTCATAGGGATCAGATCTATCGATTGTCTAGGTTGGTATCCATAAACAATTTCGGTGGGACTTAGACCTGTAGTTCGATTGACAGAATTGTTGTAAGCAAACTCAGCTAAAGGCAATTTGGAATCCCAATCCCGAATATTATCTCCTACTAAGGTCCTTAACAGATTTCCTAGACTCCTATTCACAACTTCAGTTTGTCCATATGTCTGGGGATGAAAAGCAGTAAAAAATTGAAGTTTGGTCCCCATCTTGTGCCATAAGGTTTTATAGAAATAACTCGTAAACTTAACGTCTCAGTCTGACACAATAGTTTTGGGTAGCCCGTGGAGTCTAACGATTTCGTCAAAATATAGTTGGACGATCCTAGAAGCATCAAAAGTTTTGGAGCATGGGAGGAAATGAGCCATCTTTGAGAATCGGTCTACTACCACACATAGAGGCATGCTTTCTCACTGTTTTGGGTAACCCTAAAACAAAGTCCATGCTAACATCCTGTAAGAGTAGTTGGGTATCGGAAGGGGTGTGTAAAGTCCAGTGTTCTGCTTACATTGCTTGGCTAACTGGCAAGTGTGACATTTCTTCACTAACCTACTAACATCGCGCTTAAGACTAGGACAGAAAAATCGGTGCTCCATAGCGGCGATGGTTTTGGTTTGTCCAAAATGTCCTGCTAAACCTCCCGCGTGCAGTTCCCAAACAAGGAATTCTCTAAGCGAAGTGTTGGGGATGCAGGGCTTTTGAGACTTAAATAAATATCCATCCTCTAAAAGGAAGTCATCAATTATGCGCTCACTCCCATTAGTTAATGTGTACACCACTTTGAAGTCGGGGCAATCCATATAAGTCTCTTTAATTTGTTCAAATCCAATTACTCCAATACTCATTTCCTTAGTGATCATAATTCGTCAGCTCAAGGCGTCAGCCGCTTTATTTTTAGATCTAGCTTTGTGACGGATCGTGTAAGTATACTCTTGAAGGAATTCGACCCAACGACCATGTCGTGCATTTAGTTTCTTTTGGGAGTTTATATACCATAAGACTTCGTGGTCAGAGAAAATAACAAACTCTTGGGGAAGTAGGTAGTGTCTCCAATACCTGAGGGACTGAATGATGACGTAAAATTCTTTATCATTGGTAGAGTATCGTTGCCTAATGTCATTTAACTTTTTACTAAAGTAGGCAACCGGGTGTTCTTCTTGAGATAATACTCTTATGCTTATGCCAGATGCGTCACAAGTCACTTCAAAAACCTTAGAAAAATCTGGCAGACGCATGACTGGTGCTTCAACCATTTTCCTTTTTATCTCCTTAAAGGCTTTAGAAGCAGACGTCGTCCAATGAAACTCTCCTTTCTTCAGATAGTCAGTTATCGGACCCACTATAGTGCTAAAATTCCTAATGAATCTTCTATAAAACGTTGCCAATCCGTGAAAACTTCTAACGTCTTTGATGTTCTTATGTTCAGGCCATTCATTGATTGCTCGCACTTTTTCAGCGTCAGCGACTATGCCTTGGGAGGAGATGATAAATCCAAGAAAGATTTCGTGATCAGTGAGGAAAGTACATTTCTTGGGATTAGCAAACAGTTGATCTTTTCTCAAGACTTCGTAGACTTGTCTTAAATGATCCAAGTGTTGATCCACCGAGTTACTATAAATCAGAATATCATCAAAGTAGACCACTACAAATTTTTCTAGGAAAGGTTTGAAGATCTGGGTCATCACTCTCATAAACGTGCTGGGAGCATTGCTTTGGCCAAAATGCATCGCGGTCCACTCGTATAGCCCATCTTTGGTTTTGAAAACGGTTTTCCATTTGTCTCCCAGACGGATCCTAATTTGATGGTAGCCACTTTTAAGATCAATCTGAGAGAATAGTGTGGCTCCGATCATCATATCTAACATATCATCTAACCGAGGGATGGGGAAATGATACTTGATCGTGATCTTTTTGATAGCGCGCCTATCAACACACATCCTCCATGACCCATCCTTTTTAGGGGTTAGAAGGGCAAGAACGGCACAAGGACTGAGGCTCTCCTTAATGAAACCGCGTTGTAATAATTTATCAACTTGTTTCTTGAGTTCAGTGTGCTCAGTTGGATTCATGAGGTAATGGGGTAAGTTGGATAAGGAAGCTCCGGGCACTAAGTCAATAATGTGTTGAATGTCACTTAAAGGTGGTAACTTGTGGGACAGATCTTCCGGGAAGACGTCAGCAGAAGTTTCAAGGAGGGGTTTTACTTCTTCAGGGACTGGCTCTTCTTGGGTTGCACTAACTTCCCAAGCTACCAAGGCGTAGAGGGGAGATTCTGACTCTAATTCAGTACCTAAGTCTTTAGCAGTTAATAATTTCAGGCCTGTGTTGGGTTTAAGGGAGTTGGGCTTGACATCCTCTTTGGCAGACTTAGGCTGGATAGGTAGGAGTTTGATTTTCTTGCCCTCGTGTTGAAACACGCAGGTGTTTGATCGTCTATAAATGTGTACATCGTTATCGAACAGCCAGGGGAGGCCGAGGATGATTTGGCCAACATCCATAGTTAAAACATCGCACCAAATCTTCTTCTTGTAACCCACAAACTCAATAGGAATGAGACTCCTATCTTTCACTTCTAAGGTGGTCGAGTTGATCCAAGCGACCTTATAGGGGTTCGGGTGTGGTGTGGCTTTAAAGTGGAGTTTTGAAATCATAGCAGATGACACAACATTAATACAACTTTCACTACGATTATGACTTTGCAGTTCTTGTCTCCTATCTTTGTGAAAGTGTAGAAGATTGATGTTCTTCGCTAGTCGTCGCTTAACTTAGGTTGTGAAAAAGCACACCTAACGACTTGTATGTCTAAGTGATCCATTTTTTGGAGGCAGTGGATCATGGCAGTATCTTCCTCGCAGAAAAACTCATCGTCATCATCAATATGATAAACTAGTTCGGTGTCCAGTTCATCCTCTTCTTCGGTGACTTCTTCAATAATGGTGACTTTAAACGGGCTGGAACATTGAGAGGCAATGTGTCCGTACCCATGACATAAAAAACATTTAGTGCCAGCAGGGGTCTTGGGTGTTTCCTGTTCAGGTGTTTTACCTTTATAGTCAGGGTGAGGTTGGGCTTGGTCAGGGGTAGGTCGACTCGTTGTAGGTCTAGTGGGTCTATTGTTAGGTTGACTAGAGGAGGATTTGAAAGGGTTGGGCGGAGGGTCTTGGTTCCTTGAAGTGGCATGGCTCCTAGATTCTTCTAAATCTAGCACGAGACTATAAGCGGCTTCCAAAGTGTTCACTCCTCTGGCAAAATGCTCATTCTGAAGATCTTCTCTTAATTCGGCTCTAAACATCGAAAGAAGTTGGGTCGGAGTCATGGTCTCTTCCCTGCTACAGCGGATCGTGAAATCATCAAAGGCCGAAATGTACTCCTTGATGGATTTGCTTCCCTGGGTCAATTTATTCCAACGATCCAAAAGTCTAGGGTAGTAGGGAGGGAGATATTTTCATTTTAACTCTTGTTTCATCGTCCTCCAGTCAGTAACAGGGTATTCTCCTCGGATCTCGCACATATGTTCAAGGTTCGTCTAGTACTGATTAGCTCTACCCATTAGCTTCATCTCGGTGAACCTGACTTTTCGCTCCTCGAAAATATTATACCATTTAAAATAACAGTCAATTCCTTTGAGCCAATCTAGGAAAACCTGGGGTTGTAACGTACCGTCGAAAGTCGAGGCATCTATACGAATGTTCTTAAGCAATTGGGCATCATTATCTCTCCAAGGAGTGTCGCGTCTTAAAGGTTCCTGATTGAGTCGATGATTGGGGCGGTAGTGGTTTCTAGGAGGACCATATTCAGTTCTGGTATCATCACCATAAGGAGAATGGGTTCTAGAGGGGGTGTAGATCGCTGGGTTTCCTATACGCTAAATGTTATCAAGTCTCTTAACCGTTTGACGTCTAAAGTCGGCTAAATCGGTCTGGGTGTTCTAATTTGCTGAGTAACCGTTCCAAGTTGGCCCACGATTAGGTCTAAGGTTGCTTGAATGTGTTCCGGATCCATGGTTGGGTGTTAGGGGACGCTAGGGAAGGTAATGGGGTAAGGGGCAGCACCTAGATACTAAGATAATATGCTCCTAATGCCTCTAAATGATGCAGTTTTTGTGTGGACAGCAAACTACAGCAGTTGGTGAATTGGCCTAGGTGTAAAGGATGGGTTTTAGGAAATGCACAGCACCTAAACACTAGGTTGGGTGTCACCTTAAAGCTCTCTAAACGCTGCAGAAAATTTCTGGACAGCAAATAAACACTACAAGTTGAATTATCTAAACGAATGTATGCATGCAAACAAGCATATGGTTGGTTAGGTAAGCTCCTAGGATGTTTTCTAGCATGTGTTATCTATGCCTATCATGCTCTGATATCAAATATGATGTGAAACAAACATACGGCAAGAGTTGCTTAGGTTTTAACAATAAATACTGAACATGAAATTTGCTATTTAAGAACTTATGCTTCACTCAATTCAAACTCGTAGAAATTTTCAATAAGAGATTAAGTGATGACAAAAGTTACAAGTAGGATAACAGGACAATCTCAATAACTATGAAACAAAATAATAATGCTAATAGAAAGTAAACATTAATCCACAGCGTAACATCCAGATATGGTCACTTAGAGTTCCTTCTCACTCAATTACTCTTAGGCTTTATCGGAGGAGGACGAAGCACACGAGGAGAGAGATTATCACTAGGACGATGGCGCCAAGGATCTTCGTCGGTGGAGAGGTAGCCCGCGGTGGAGGAAGTTGTGGATGACCAATGATTATCCAACGACCCGGTGGAAGGTGCTCTTCAATCGATAATGTCAGTTGGTACAAGATGCGGTCGATGTACCCTTCAACAGCTTCGTCGTTGCCAAAGAAGACGTTAAAGAACGGGGATCCAAGAATATTCGTCCTTCCTTGCTCGTTGAATACGAATCCGTGGTCGATCTTAGGATCGGCCATGCATCATTGATGAGATTGGGAGAGGACGTCGTCTTCTTCTCTTGGCTTCAAGTATTATGAGCAAACTAAGGTTTCACAAGAGGGAAGGCACAAGGGAAAGGGGCGGCCAAGGGTGGAGAAGAGGGGGCAGTTTGGGATGAGGGAGAATTATGTTAGGTTAGGGCGGGAGAGGAAGAGCTTTAATCCAAATTTAAAATTATTCTCAGATTTTAAGTAGATTTGGAGGGATTTAATTTGAAATTTAAATTCAAATTAAGGAGGGATAGAGAGCTTTAATGGGAATTAATGGGGAAGCCATCAATGGGTGGCCGGCGGCATTGAGAGGGAGGGAGGGAATTGGGGAGTTTCTAAACAAGGTTTGTGAATTAGGAAAGCTAGTAATAAATCCAATGTATTTGAATTTAAATTGAATTCATGACTAAATACTTTCCTAATTTGGATTGACAAATAAGGAAAGTATTTGAAATTTGAATTTCAAATTTCAAACAAGGGTAATTACTTTCCTTTTCCCATTGAGCTAATTTAGGAAGGACTTATGACGATTGAAATCGTCATAATGGAGGTGGATCCAATGGGGGAGGCGGCGGCAATGGGGGCTTGGGGGATGACGTCGAGTGTGAGGAGGAGAGGGTTGATCTGTCGGTTGGAGAAGGGAATTTGGTGCTTCTAGAAGGTAGGATTTGAATCGGGGTGCATGCAATGGTGGAGCTCGGTAGGAGGGTGGTTGTTGGCCGGCGGGTATGGAGAGGAAAGTGGGGAGGGAAGATGGAAACCACGACTCACGGACTTTTCCAATGACGGGTGGATATTGCACTTGCTCACCTTGAGCTCTCTCTCTCTCCCCCTTCTCTCTAATGCTCACACAAGAAGAAGAAGAAGCTAAAAGAAAATTTTCATTTATCATTCATCATCTTACTACAACACATAGGGCCACTATATATAGGCCTCTAACATGAAAAAGGAAAAGTATAAACTTGCCCTCCAGGCTACAATGAAAAGACACTTCCCATAGGAGAAAAATTGGAAAACAACAAAACTAAATAAAACATAATGCATACAACAAGACTAATTCGTCAAAAGTAAAGATTCTGAATCGTAGTTGTCGATCTACGATTCCGTCGCCGGTATGTCTGAATCTCTGAGCGATGTCCTCGTCAGTTGGAATCTTGAAAGTTGCAATCTGACTGTTGCAGTTAAGATGTTTGTATCAGAATTTTGTTATTCCTGAGATATTCTTGAAGATGTGCTCCTGTCTAACTTGGACTTGCATTTTGAAACTGTGGTTCATTTAGCAACTACTGCAATATGTTATGAGCATGATTAAGTTAATGCAGAAGTTCTAGCAATTTGTTATGGTAAGATCTATTAATGGTTTTGAATAGGCAGGATGAAATTTTATAGTATCAATGTTAATTAATGTCGTCATGTTGAGTTTATTTGTACTAGTAAAATGCTGAAAGCTTTGATCCCATTCTGGAATTTGAGCATTTTATATTTCCTATGGTTATGTTTGTATAAAGGTATGTAATTTGTTATACACTGAATGTTTCTATTGAACATGAAAACATCGTCATGTTGAACTATGCAAATCATAAAGTTAATAATATGATAATATTACTGATTACATGAATCTTATTTTTCCCCGATTCATTATTTTGCAGTTCTGCTCCAGAACTTGTCAGCCTTCTGTCAGAACTGAATACATCCGTTGATCAACTTCAACAAGTGAAACCACTTGCCTGTAAGGTAAATACTTTGGGCGAGAGTTGTAGTTATTATTTGTTGATTTGAATTGTTACAATTGTTCATTTACATTTATTGTTTCTCTTCTGCTTTGCATATTCTTATTTGTTACTATTTTTAGTTATCTAGTTATCATTTGAACTTGTATAAAATATTGTATATTTAATTGGATATTTTTTTTATGATAATCATCCTTATCTGTTTATAAAGAGTTGCTATATCTTGTATATATATATATATATAAAACTTATATATGGATACAAGACATATAGAAGTACTTCCTCTCCTCAGTTAATAAGGAGCCATATGAAATGCCTGCTATTTTCATTGGATGGTAGCCATATGAAATGATCCACCTTCTCAGTTAATTTTTCTTCGAAGGATGTATATTGACAACCATGCAAATTATCTTATACTTGCTATGTTATCCTTATTATTAATGATCAACTGAATTAGCGGTCTAGTTTAAATGTATCTTTATACCATAGTTTTTCTGCTTTTCAATGTCTTTTTAAAATGAGTCTGGAAGATTTTTTTCCCGACAATTTATGTGCTTGTAGGGAGTTACTGATGAAAAAAAAAAACATAATAAAGGAGGTCCGTTATCAGCTGAATTATTTTACTAATTAAATGGTACCCTTGTATTTCTTCTGCCATTCAAAAGAATGGCTTGAAGTCTTTTTTGGATAAATTATGTGCTTTCAGAGACTTATTACTGAAAAATATTTCACGAAAGAGGAAAAAGAAAATATATTCGTTTATGCAACTTTGAGTCTTAGAAAAATTACAGAAGTTTTGTAGAATAAATTTGATTGCATGTTGGAAGATCTATGATGATAGGAATTTTTGTGTTCAGTCAATTAACAGAGAAGTATAAAGAGGAGAGGAAGTCTTCTATATGTTTTTTTCATTGATCATGAGAACAGACTTGAGAATTACAAAAATTGATTTCATGCATTAAGGGAGAAATATGTGTATCAAAGTTACTTTATATATATATATATTATAGAATTGAGGTGTATTTAAAGAAGTTTGGGAGTACACAGAGTTTGCAATGTACATATTGGTTATGAAGATGTTGACAAAGTATATTCATAATTAGTTGTCGTAGTGTGTATGTTTTTTTAATTGATGATGTCGTTTTAAGTGACGAGACATCCATTCAAATAAGTAGGAATAAGAGAAAATGTTTAGAAGACGGGCTTAGATTTTTTAGAATAAAAAATGGGTATATTATATGCAAAGTTTAGTAGGTTTGAATTGTGTGATATTAGTAATTATATTATTAGAAGATAAAATGATATTTGTGTGTTATAGGTTTTAAGTATTTGGGATATAGTATACAAAAGAATCTGAATATTATTTCTAGTGTTAATGTTGGTGGTTAAAATAGAAAATGGCCTAACGAGTATATGTGATAAAAGTATATTGATAAAATTTAGAAGTAAATTTAATAAATTGTAATTTGGTTGGCAATTTGGTGTTTGATAGTAAAAAATTCATTGATCTTTAAGTTGAGCATAACATAAATGAGAGTGTTAAGATGAATATTTGACAAAATTAGAAAAAGATAAATTAGGGAATAATTATATTAAAGAAATAATTAGAGTGATATCTGTTGAAGCTAATGAAGGTTGATGTAGGTGGTTTGAATATATATAAAAATCATAGAAACGGCACCTATTAAACAATCAAATATAGTTGTATTAGAGAATTTTGAATGAAAAGGGATGAACCTGATGCAATCAAGATTAATCATTTTATATTTATATATTTTTTTTTTTGTGTTTTGAATGCTATGCAATTTTATTTTGTGTGGCTCTATGATGGAAAATAACCCATGATCATGCCGGATTTGGTGCTCTCAGGTCAGTACACTCCATTGCCTTTCCACTAGTGTTTTCTTGCTCCTTTTCTTCTGTGGCTGTTCGATTTTCCCTGTTGTCTGCTTGGATTCCCTACTGGTTGTTGGTTGCTCGGTTTTCTCTTTACTGATTCCTATGCAGGAAGTTTTAATGTGGGATGAATTTGATGGCACATTTATGTGATCTATTAAATGCTATTACCCTTATTTCTCCTATAAATTAGGGTTGATTTCCTTTGTGCAAAAGAAACTTTTTGGAATGTGATCAATTAAAAAACCTAAGGATTTTTTTAACTTGCGACCTAGTCTTCTCTCTATCCCTTATTACTTCGTCTCGGTCTTCTTTCTACTTTTTTACTCCACGGTTTCCCTTCCACCTATATCTTTCTTTTCTAAACTATTTTGAGTTAATCATTTTAAACCTGATGGTTTCTTTCTAAGCTTGTGAGCTGTCTTCTACTTTCCTACTACTTCTTCGCTTCGGTCTTCTTTCTACTTCTTCTCTTCACTGTTTTTCTTTCACATGTATCTTTCTTCTCTAAACTATTATGAGTGGTAAATGGTGATTTGCCATGTTCTTTTTGGTCTTTGCCAGAGGAGCAAAGTCTTGTGTTGGATCATAACTTTTGTGGTGGTTAGCTGGTTTGTCCTTTCTTTTGGGCGCCTTTTGGTCTTCTTTCTACAATTCAAGGTTGTTCTGTGGGTTTATAGTTTATGTGTTTTGTTATTTGTTCATTCTTATGCTATTTGCCAACAAATTTCCTATATTAGTTTTCTACTAAGTGTCTATCATTTTGGTGTTTGTTTATGTGAAATTGAAAGGAAGTATCTTAATTTGCATTTCTAGTATTATACTATTTGATTTAAGAACTTAGGTTGCATCATAACTTAAGGTAACATAGATAAAAGTTATTCAAAAAAATATGTGGAAAGTAGGTTTAAGACCTTGATGCACCGGAGATTTGAAATTGCACAATCGAGCATTGAGTTGTTTTCTTTCCGTGAGACGAGGCATAAGACTTAAGGCATTTTGAAGCAAACTATGAAATTAATAAAAAATATGAAATAATAAGTGACATGTTAATATCAAAATAAGATGCCAACGTAAGGTCATAAAAAGTTAAAATAAGATCATAAAAAGTCATAAAATGTTAGGAGTACTAAGTAGTAAGTCTATCTCACTTCTAGTCTTAACATAAGCAAGTAGTCTAAGATCTAGGGATTGCTTATTAGAATATTGATAAACTTCCTATATTTAATATCCGAGCAGCCATTCAACATAATTATTACTTTAATTTGTGGCCATATTATCTTGATCTCCTCAATATTCTTTTTAGTGATATACAATTCCTCTTTCAATATCTAAGTCTAAGTTCATACTTAAATAGGTTTAAGATACCATCTTGATGTAGAATGGAGAAATTGCCACAATCAATGGAATTGCATTCTCCAAGAAAAATATTCCAATGCTCATAAACACATTTTGGCGAGCCTCTAATGCATTTTGTGGAGAAATTCGATGAGCTATCCTTATACCATTATTCTTATCATTCTTCACTTTAATCATATATTGATCTGTACCTCTAGTGGAGATTTGTGGCATAGGTAGGAGTACAGTCTTTGTAACTGGACTCAGTACCATAGTAGGAACCACTATCAACTCTATTATCAAATTATTATTTTGATAAATGCTTTAACATGAGCACTTTATTCCCTGATTTTTTTCCTTTTTCCATATGTGCCCTTTTTTCATAGAAGCACAAATCTCTTCTTTCATTTCTTCAGATACTTTGGTACATGGTGCAACATGACAATGAGAACCAAAAAGATGCACTTTCATTTTTGTTACATATTTTTATAATCATCTTATCACAATAATTACATTTCAAATAAATGTAACTCTTCTCACTCCATGCAATTTACACTTGAACAAAATACTTCCATGCATGATCTTTTCTATTTCCCATTGAATTCTTCTTAGAACATCTAACCATTTGAAAATAACTCTAAATTGAAAATTTATATCTCATTGAAAACAAAGAATATGTAATGCAAATGATCGAAGAAATCAGAAATCCAAAACGAAAAAAAAAGCGTAAATAAAAAAAAGAAAAAAAGCAAAATGGCTACTGGCAACGAGAGTTAGAACAATGACACAACAACGTCAAGGTGTGACTATGAGGGTCCTTGTGTTTTTCAGTTTGACTTGGATGTCTTGAGGCCTTCTAGTTCAGGAGGCTTGTGTGCTCTCTATTTGCTTTAGGTTTAAACAAATAAGTTTAATTTGATATATTAGATTTATAAATTAAAAATTCTAAATAACCTAGACTCTAAAAGTAGACGCTTACACTTCCTGAAAATAGCATCGACCCCCACTAATGCATACACATTACCCCATTCACTTGAGGAGTATGCCTCATTGCATTTTTTGTGCATTTTGAACCAAGGTGCTATATCATTGCATAATTTTAAACCTTGGTTGTACCACTATCACTCAATAGGAGCCAATGAAAAATGAATATTTGTAAAGTAGACTTTGAATGGTTGTGATAAGGCTAATAATGATGATGTTATTTATGATGCAACGTGCAACTTGCATGCGCTTTGGGAAAAGAGTGATGGATTCAAATTTGTCCATGGATGACACTCGACTTTACTAGCAAGTCTTCTCTGTGATTTGGTGATGTGGAACCTATGTGAGGATGGAAAGAAAGAGATATGCTAGATAAAAGTTGTACTAATAGAACTCAAAAGCTCGACCAGCCTAAGATTAATCAATAGTTTAGTTTAAAAAATACAAAATGCTCATCTTCACTTTTTATTTATAGGGTTCTAAGGGCTACATAAAAAATCACACCCATAAGAGTAAAAAGTACAATGTACATAGACTGTCCTAAACAATTGTCGCCTCTTGATTGATTGAGGGAGAGGGGAGGGGGCTACAAATCTCTGATGATTTATCTTTAGGTGTTCTAAGTAGCGTCGAGTGTGTACTAGATGAGTTTAGTATTGTTGAATATGCGACTGACGAGCTCAGTATTGTTGAGTAAGAGGGACGAGTGTAAGAGTGAGTCTCGAGCAAAGGGTGCTCCTTGGTTGAGCATTGTCTAGGAGCCCTTGGTGACCTGTGTTGAGCCTTGGATCGCTTCAAAGAGAAGTTGAATGAATTGAGGATGCGGAGAAGATGAACTTAGTAGCTGGTTGGTAGACGCTTTTCTGTAGTTGGGCTTGGATGTGTGGGAGATAAGCACTTGTCCTGGGCGAGGGCGATTTGCTGTGATGGTTGCCTCCCTTATACGAGGCAAATGGTGAGTTACTTGGTTGAAGGGATTATCCATTTCCCCTCGGGTGGGACGACCTTCCTTCGTAGGCTCGAGCGAGTTGGGCCTAGTGTGTTCCTTGGGCAAGTTCCTTTATGAGGCCCACTCGATGCGAGTTCTCTCCACGTAACCAACCGACTACTTTCTAGATACTTGTGAAGTCATATGTGAGTATACAAAGGGAATTGTGAACTACATAAAAAGTGAATTTATGGTATTATTGGAAAGATGTTGAAGTGGTTTCGTATGAAGGAAAGTCGGAAAATATAGTGGGGGTGCTTTGTTATGTGGTGGGTGGAAGGAGCTTGTAACTCTGAAATATTTTGTGATAGTACTGATAATAAAAGGATTTTGTTGTTAAGTATTGTTGGTATATCCTGACAAGTAGTTATCCAAACTTAAAGGAAAATGGGATGCATAGTAGTAGCATGGGACATCTAACTTGTGCATTTTCCAGAAACTTGCCAAGATAGGTGTAGATGATGATAGTATGTTTGGCACTTTATGAGTGGGAAAATAATTTTAAGGAGTCAAAACTCGTATGAAGAGGTCATTGTGAAAGTTAACAAAAATAGATTTCAAAAAGCACTTATAGCTTTGTTTACTCTTTATAGCAGATTATAAAAAGTTGCAAAACGTTTTGGGACAACTTGAAATATGAGAATACTCCAAGGACAGTAAATGTGGTTGTCAGACTACTCTCCTTTTTTCATTATTTTTATTTTTGTGGGGTGAGTCTAGTTATAAAGATAATGGATAAATAGGACAAGGAGAATATAATAGTGAAGTTGGGGGACTTGCAAGATCATAGAATGTGAAGATAGAGTATTTGAGCTTCCTGCGATTCCAAATGCAAGCAGGGGCCATTGTGATTACAGAGTTTTTTTCTAGATGTCCTGGAATTATTGAGAAGGTACAAAACACTTTCATAGATGTACAGATTCGTTAGTTTAATAAGTTATCAAATCGTTTATGAAAGGAATTTTAATGGATTTTATTTTTTCATGTTTCTTTATACCACCCTATGTTTCTTTAACTCGATGCTACTTTTTTACTATTGGCTAAATTAAATTGTATTTGTATATATGGTGGACTTACTTTTGCCCCCCTTTTATATTTATCTATTTTTTAACAAATGTGAGTCTTATTTGCACTCACATGCATGCTTGGAGGCTCCCTTGTCCTCCCGTTTTCATGTTAAGTTTGAAAATTTATTATCCACTAGATCAGTATAAATTTTGTAAATGATGAATTACGGTTATGTCCTGTCATACTTTGTAATAGTAATATATATATATATATATTCCATTTATTCTTTTTATGAAGCTGGTTAGGGAAGGAAAAGATCAAGCTAGAGGGATGGACTATTTGGAGCTTAAACAGATTGTGCTCTTAACTTATTGCCAAGCAATTAGCTTTTATCTTCTCCTCAAGTCAGAGGGACATCCCGTTCGAGATCATCCAGTTATTGCCCGGCTTGTAGAGATAAAAAATCTTTGGGAAAAGGTTAGTACAATAATTCATGTTGTCCTACAGAAGAAAATGTCCCATTTTGTACATATTTAATCAGTTCTGTATTTATTAGGCGCATGTAGTTGACATCTTTGGAGTCTTTTATTACCCAAAATATTATATTCTTTGATGCATATTTTGCTGACAGATGAAGCAGATTAGTTTGAAATTCCCCCCACAGGAAGGAGATGGTGGCAATCATACTTATGAATCCATGAATAAGTTAAATGGACAGGATGCTTCATTGGAACTCAAACCTAACATGTTAGATATCTCTGCTAAAGCATTAGTGGTAATGTTCCTTTCTGTTCAACTTCTAAATCTCAATGTAATTGAGGGCTCCATTCTTATAATTTATTTTTGTTTCAGGTGTCAGAAATGACCGGATCATTAAAGGATAGCGCCATGGATGTTGACAGCAAGAGTGCCAAAAAGATCCAGGTTCATCAAATACTGGAACATGCTTGATTCAATTTTTCTTGAATTTTGGATAGCAAATTGTGATAATAACTGTACTTGACAGAATTCTCAACTTGATTTAAAAAGCATTGAGATGATGAAAATTAGGGAAAATCTTGAGGCGAAGTTGAAGCAGAAAGGTATATACGGTCATGTCCAGGGGAAGGTTGACAAAACTTTAAAAGATTTAGTAAAGCCTCTTAGCAGGTATGTCTTCAACTTTAAGGTTATTTCTCTAAGATAAATTTACGATTTCTTTAATCTCCAGCTGCTGCAGCCAGTTTTTGTTTTGATTTGTTTTGTATTTGAATAATTCATTGTTTGAACAGGAGCCATGTAACAACAAATGATTATGATGATGTGGTCGCCTGCACTAAACAGCATGATCCAGATGATAGTCATCAAGTACTAAACAAACTTGCACAAACTGCTCTTACTAAAGCAAAGGGATGGAAGGTATTTAGTTTCAAATCTCATAAAGAATGGTTCCGTAATTTGTCAGTAATTAACATTATATTAACTCCCTTTTTTGTTGGCCTTGGTTTAGTCTACTCCCTAATACTATTTTTTTTAGTCTACTCCTTAATACTAAAATGTCGTGTGTCGCAGAATTTTGAGTTTAGTATGATATTTTGTAAACGTATGTGAATGCCATTAGCATTTATTTGTTTTTTGAAGTGAATGAAGGCTTAGCAAAAGCAATCCTCTCTTATAGCATTTATTTGTTTTTAAGGTGAATGAACCCCACAAAGGTGTGAGAACACAACAATAGTTTTCTTGAGGTAAATAATTGTACTTAACTAGATTTTTATTTATGTAGGATTATGATTTATTTGAAGTTGGGTCAAGACTTACCACGAACATAAGCTTCTATATTTAATTAACCCTCTTAGTCACGAGAAGCACCATCTATTAAAGATGTTACTTAATCTTAAATTTAGGTTCATATTTAGTTGATATGGGGAATGATTGTGGGAAGGAATTAAACTTGATCGAGGCCCATGGTTCTATCATTTCAAGTATGTCAATGGACCCAATCTACTAATGCTTGTCGTAATATCCATGGACCTTGATTAGCAACCCTGTCTTGTCAGTTCTCATCTATAATGAGTAGATTGAGATTGATGTTGACTCATTCATAAGTACATGGATTTCCTTAAATTTGATTGAGTAGTTTAGCGGTGCATAGCTTGGTCACTTATAGTAAAAAAATCATTTTTATTATTTATAAATCCTAACTTCAATTCTAACCATTCTAAAACAAATCATTTTCCAAGATTGCACCCTCCAATCTAAGATAGATGACCTTTTGTTTCATCCATTCTACAACAAATAATTCCACTTACCTCTTTTGACCCCATTTCCATTCATGCCTAATTTTCGCTCAGGAAAAGATGGCACTGACGGGTACGAACCCCGCTTCTAGGGCTTTATGTTACATTTTTCCCTGAGGTAGATTTGATTTTTAATTAACTAGATTTCCCTCGATAATAGGTTTTAGAAATGACCGACAAAGTCTTAGAAGCACGACATGATCATCAATTATTTGCCAGTTTTAATTTGACTTGAAAAAAAACATATCTATGACGTGTGGTTTGGTTGGTTGAAATAGAAAGCTTATGCTAGGTCTAGATTTTGACAATCAGTTGAGCACCTTTGTCAATATATAATGGGCATGGCTATTTGAGATGGAACTTTTGTTTGCTTTACTAGAAGAAGGCTTTCCATATCATCAAATAGTTTGAGAGGCTCAGAGGCAAGATGCATGGCAATCATGGTTAATATGTATTGGGCATGATCAATGAGTAATCAAAGGCATGACATGGTAGATTTAATTTGATTGGAGGGAATTGGTTTACCCATTAGGGGTGATGCCTTATACATACAATGTTTTATGTTTCAGCATTTACTAACATGAAGTTGTAGTCTATATGACACATTTGGCTCAATATGCTATTCTTGATTATCGATCAATTCTTAAGAGGTGATTGAACCACACTGTAGAGTATTCTCTGTCATATCTATTGGTTTTCTCATGAAGGGAGCTCTGAGCTAAGTTTCAAGTGAAAATTTGGTTGATCTCAAAGAAATGCCTTTCGCATGTAGTATATTGTGGTTTACTTTAATGAGAGTTAGGTTTGTCCAAGTAGACTGATTTAATAGTTGGTAGACTTGTTGACTCTTATAATTCAATTGAAGGGACTTGTTGGCTATGAGATGGCCCATTTAAATTGTTCTTTAAAAGTGCGGCTTATAGTGTGAGCTTGCCCGACTGTTGAGCTTTTTTGTTGGACTTATGAACGAGTAATTGAAATAGGGTTAGCATATTAGGTTTTGAAGGCATATGAGCTCATCTGAAAGTCGTTTAGGCTTAGTAGAGTGAAGGGTAGCTCAAACATAATTTTTTGACAAGGCAGATTAGTAGTGTTGAGTTGGCCCAAACTTAATGATACTCGGTTTTATGTAAGTTTGTATAAGTTATTATTTAGTGTGCTTGAATAATTGTTCTTATAAACTTGTTCGTGGATTGTGTCTCTGTTGGGGAAGACTTGGGAATTAAATTTGATTTTATTGGGTGTGTTGGTTTTATACTGATCCAGTTTAGTTGGTTTAGAGCTTATATCCATTGAAAAGCTCAATAGTGGTGATTACAATATTGACAATGAGAATAACCCATAGTTAGGACTTATAGCCTCACTGTATAGACGAGGCGGTTTGATTCTATTTGCATTTATTTGATTTAAATTGATTTATGAATTATAATGTCAAAGGTCGTGGTTTACAACTCTTGATGAGGAGACCAAATAATGAGGCTTAAGTTTGATATTGTGTGCATTTTAACCTACATAGTGAGATGACTTATTAGATCTCTGATAGGAAACACTTGGATTTCCAAGTGTTTCTCACCAAAACCAAAGTAGATCCAATCGAATATTGCTGTCCACAGCAGAAAAACAGCAAAACTCCAGAAAAACTGAGAGAAAGACGTAGGGAAAATAGTAGAAAAACGATGCAAACACTTTTTTTTTAAAAAGGATGAAAAGCACTTGCAAGATACAACTTTCCTTCAATTCGAGAGGAAGGAAAAACTCTCCACAATCTCCGGCAACGCCAAGAGCCCAAGAACACAAACCCTAGATCTCCCAAAACTAATTCAAATTCAAGATGAGCCTAATTCTCATCATAACTCCTAATTTAAGACAAACGGACCATTATAAATTACCTAAAACACCCTTTTCATTCAAATTTTCCCTCTCAATTTCGCATTAAGCCCAAGTGGGGCCCACTAGCTTGTCCACCCCCTCCCTTTTGTCTGGCTTCCGCCGGCTGTAGACCAGGACCGGTCCAGGTTGGACCGGTCCAGCCGGCCCCTCCTAGGCCGGCGTAACAATCTCTTGAACCAATTGGAAATTAACAAGCCCGATACAAGCTCTTGGCATATATGTTTGATTACCAATCTGACAGTTTTTTTTTAAAGGGTTGGGGGTATTATAGTAATTTGGTCCTTGAAAGGTTATTTCAATGATTTTGTCACTCTGAAGAGCATTGCAGTGATTTTTGTCAGCTAGGTGCCTATTGGATTCCACTGACATAGATTTGAGACCATTTTAAATTCCAAGGAGCATTTGCGCACTTTTGATATATCTACATGCTTAGTGGCGTATTGACACATTTTGGCAGTGATGACTATTCTTGTGAGTCATTTACGGTTGCATGTGCTTCACATTATTTTTTTAATGTTATGCATACATTTCTTAGATAAATTAGTACCTCAAGGCATTTTTCTGACGCGTTAGCATACTTTTTAATGCATTAAGATGCTCTTTAATGTACTAGCATAAATATTGATTATTGTGCATCATTCGCTTATACTTCTGCCATCCATAATGCATTTCTGCTCTTTGACTACCTTTTGGAGTGTTTTTGCATCTTGTCATGCTTTTTGAAGTAGAAATATTAGAATTTTTAGCACTTTTTATGATGTTACACGAGTTGAACCCAGGTCTAATCACCTGCCAACATCTCAAACCTAAAGGTCAAGAATTTTTTTGAGGTTTTGTATGGAAATTTTCAAGACTCCTACCCCAATTCAATATGATATTTTATGGGAATATTTTATGTATTTTAAAATCCCATGAACAAGTGGAAAATATAGTTCTTCAGTTTTCCTTGACCCAAAGGGTTATATGTTATTTTAGAGAATTTTTAGTTAGTTTTCAAAAGTTTTCAAGCTTTTTATTCTATTTATACATATAGTTCTCATTAAAAGTTTGCTACTAGGCTCATGACATATTTGGAGTTTTGAATTTCTGCATAGGATGTTCTTTCAGCTTTTTTGATGGCGGGGTTCATTTTGTGAAAATCTCCATGATGTATTTGTTAGGCCGGTTCATCAGCCGGCCCAAAGGTCCGCATGTATACAGGAGGCGTACATGTGCCGCCTCCTTTACCTCTTTGCCGCCCACACTAGTGGGCCCCACTAGGAGTAATTTAATGAGAGAGGGTTGAGCAGCTAGGGTGACTGGGAAAATTTGAATTATGGATGTTTGAATTAGGGAATTAATGTATTAATAGTATGACTTGTTTAGGGTTATGGTTATGCATGCTTGGAGAGGTTCTCTTGGAGTTTTTTTTTTAGTTTCTTGGGCTCTAGATTCATCGTCTGGAGATTGGGGGATCGATTCTCCACTCAAATTGAGGATCAATTGTATCTTGCTTTGCATTTAATTTTTCTTTGATTTCATTATTACAATCTATCATTTTGGATTGATTTCATCAAGATCTTTGCATTAATTTCAAATAAAGATACTCAAATGTAGGATTAATTTCAAATAAAGATACTTTCCAAAATTAGTATGATTATTTTATGAAAGTAATTAAGGGAGGTATGAATTTTGAAATTCAAAATTCATGGAGTTTGGAAAGGATGGCCGGCGGCTAGAGGGGCCAATGGGAGGCCGACGATAGGGGTAAGGGGTTTCGAGTAGGGAAGAATCAAAAGGGAAACGTAGTGAAGGGAAAAACAAGAGGTGGCCGGCGGTATGAGAAAGAAGGAAGGAAAAAGAAATAAGAAGAGAATTGAAGTAAAGTAGAACCGAGAGCCCAAACCTTCCGACGGCTGTCAGGTATTACGTTGGCCCTCTCTTAGGGTTCTCTCGTATCTCCGAAGCACACAAGCAACAAGAGCAAAAAAAAGCTGAAGTTTTTTTATTGATTCATCATTAACCTCATACAAAGCAAAAGACCTTTATATATAGGTCTCAATAATAAAGAAAATAAGAAAGTCTCAACTGCCCTCGGGGCTACAATAAGAACTCACTACCCACAGGGATAAACTAGGAAAACTGAAGATCATCTACTTACAAATTTTGGCGTGTAAATTTTCAGATTTGCTGTTCTTCACATAAGCGTTTTCTTCCCTCAATATTGATTCTGTAGAAGAATGCTCAGAGTTTAGTGGCTTAAACTAAATCCAATCTACTTTTTCTTGTTTTCATTGGCTAATCACAGTATGTAATACACTCGCTTATATAACCACTACACGTCTGGCTTATCATTTCAAGTTCATGCAACACCAACATATATGCTAATATAGCCCAACAACAACAACAACAACAACATCAAGCCTTTATCCCACTACGTGGGGTCGGCTACATGAATCCTTTTTCTCCATTGTGTCCTATTAAAAGTCAAATTCTCGTTTAAATCTAATAAAGAAAGGTCATTCCTAATATTTTCTAACCAAGTCTTTTTAGGTCTACCCCTACCTTTCTTAACATAAGTCAAATCTAATACCTCTACTCTCCTAACCGGGTCATCGCAAGGCCGCCGTTTTATGTGACCAAACCATTTAAGGCGACTTTCTCTAATCTTATCTTCTACTGGAGCTACTCCAACCTTTTCACGTATATGCTCATTTCGTATCCTATCTCTAAGGGTAAAGCCACTCATCCACCTAAGCATCCTCATCTCTGCCACACTTAACTTAGTATTATGCTTCTCTTTTAAAGGCCAACATTCAGCACCATAAAGCATTGCAGGCCTCACTACCATCTTATAGAATTTTCCCTTAAGTTTGAGGGGTACATTTCTATCACATAACAAGCCCGATGCATTCCTCCACTTCAACCATCCAACTTGAATTCTGCTGATAATATCCCCATCTATATCACCATCACTCTGAACAATAGATCCAAGATATCTAAAACGTGTACTCTTATTAATGACTTGATCGCCCAAAGTCACAATCCCCTCACTAGGTCTATTACTACTAAAATTACACTCCATATATTCCGTTTTAGATCTACTCAAGCGAAAACCTTTAGACTCTAAGGTTGACCTCCATAATTCAAGTTTACCTTCAACTCCCTCTCTAGTCTTATCAACAAGAAGAATATCATCAGCAAAAAGCATACACCAAGGTACATCCTCTTGCAAATGTCTAGTATGCTAATATAGCCCCAAAGGAAGAAATTATTGTTCAGAAAAGGCATCTAATTTTTATATCCTTCGAAACTGCAGTAATTTTTTGAAATGACAATTATGTTTTAAAGTAATCTATATATGTTCATGTCTGAGATATACACATGTTGATCCTTTGTGTAATGGATTGATGGCTTGTAGGAATTAGTTCACTACAGTTAGCTTCAACATTATCAACAATATATGACCTTTGAGTTTTTGAATTTTCAGGTTGTTTCTGGTGATGGCGACTTGCCAAAGAGGGATGATATTGCAGAAAGGAGAAGAAAGCATGAGCTCAGGGTTCTTGCCAGGGCTAGAGTGATATCAACGGATGATGGTGACGAAGGCTATGATAACCCTGGAATAAATACTGTTGGCGCTGATTTCCAAGAAAATGAAGAATTGGAATCTGAAGATGAATTCTATAGAAAAGTAAAGACACAACGGGTTGAAAAGCTTAATGCAAAATCAGAACTTTATTCAAGGTAAGCACCATTTCTGAAAAATTAACAATCCAGTTAGAGTGATTCAACCTCAAATTGAAATTGAAGGTTGCAATCTTGACTCTAGTCAAGTTCAAGTCATGTTCAACAAATAATATATTTCAAGTTGAAATCTGATTCATGATAAGCCTATTATTTTTAAAATTATTTAAAAAATTGTAATTTAATTTAGCATGTGTATTATTATTTTTTCTAAATATGAATAGATCAATTGCATGTATATGTGTGGAAGGCATATACATATACATGTTTATATATACACATTTGTTGAGACGATTAAAATTGAGAAATTATTAAAATGGTCCCCTTAATTCTTTAGGAAAGATTAAAATAATATCCAATTATATTAAATTATCATTTTGGTCCCTCAAATACTTAAAAGAACTGAAATAGTCTCAGGGTGGAATTATTTTAATTCCTCTTTAAAGCGTTGACGGACCAAAATGGCCTTTTAAAATAGTTGGGAACCATTTTGACCTTTCATAAAATGTCAAGGGACCATTTTCATCATTTTCTCAATTAAAATTAAACAAATATCTATTCATTGAACATATTTATTAGCCAGCACTTCTGAAGCATCATAGGGCACTCGTCCCAAGTATTTTGGGATTTTTAATAATATACCACAAGATGCATTCACATTTATTGGTATACCAACCAAATTATAATTATTGACTTTATTCTTCGAACTCTTACTAATGGGCCACCATAGTTTATGTTGACCCAACATATTATTCTATTAATCCAGAAGAATATCTCTTAATGCTTTAAAAAAAACAAGAAATACATGTGAAAGTTACTTTAGATCAAAAGATAAATCAATTTTAATGGATAAAATTAAGTTAATTGTACTATGAGAAGTTTATTAAAAAGTAATTATAAAATTAAAATGTTAAAATCTTTACTATAAATGAATTTATAATTTAAAGAAAATCTATAGAATAAACGTGATTAATTTTATCATGCTAATTTTATAGTACATAAAAATTAAGTTGAACGAAAGGTACTAATCCTTTTAACTCTATTGAGGTACTGGTGAAAATCTAAATATTTTGAAGCCAAGATTAGATCTTTGATAAAGTTCCATCTCTCTCCACTGCTTATATCATTGTCAGAGCTCATGCCATACCAATGGTGGAACCCGAAGCTGATGGTAAACGTCAAATCACTCGTCAGGTGAGTATTTTATCTATCATCTTGATTTAGTTGAATGAAGGAAAAATCATTGGAGCAACTTTTTCAAGATTGTCTTATTTTTACCATAAAAAATTCCAGATGGAAAAGAACAGAGGTCTCACTCGCAACAGGAAGAAACTTACCAAGAATCCACGAAAGAAATACAAGGTGAGCAGAGCAGCATTTCAGTTGTTTACGTTGAGTAGTTTGGGTTCTGTCATCCTAGTATATCATTTTAATTTAAATATACTAGTAATTACTTTACATTGAGTAGTTGCAGATTTTGGGTGATTGGCGGGACAGAATGGGTTGGTTTCAGGTTTCCAAGTCAACCTGAATCCAACCCGGTTTTACAAAAGGGTTGAAATCCTTAACACGAACCCGACCCGATTCGGGTTTGGGTTCAGGTTGACCCAAACCCAAAATTTTTGGGTCGTATTAAATATTGACACCCCCAGTTATGTGTTGGAACACTTTTAATTTGTCTTTTTATTTTATATTCTAATTTATTTTATTTATATTTGACTTGAAATAAAATATATTTAATATCTTAAAATTTATTTTTGTTTATATAAGCAATGGAGTGCCAACCTATGTTGCACCGATACACCTATTTATGGAGGCGTGCTGTGTCCGATACACCGATACACGAATACGCCTCCGATACTCCATCGATACGTGTCGGATTCGCCAAAGCTGTATCCAATTAAAATGCTATTTAATTTCAAAAGGACACACGTATCCGATACGCGTGTCTGTTGAAAAACAAAAAGAAATCCGAAGAAAAAAGACGTGTCGTATTTACTTCCGCGGTTGCGAACAAGATTCTCTCATTTCTGAGATGGATTTGAATCTCTTGATGATATGAAAATATTAAAAATTACTAATCTTTCACTTGATGAGCTTGAATTAGAAGCTATGATATTTATTAAAGATGATATAGAAGTTTAAAGACAAACCAATGAAGAAGATAATTATATCATTCATTCTATTGAATAGTTGAAACTGCATGTGCTAGATAATTTATGTTTATGCTTTTGTTGTTGTACTAGACATTTAATGCTTACTTATATTTTTATATTATAAGCTACAAGGCTACAAATGATGTTGTCATTTTTTTGTTCAAATATTATGCTTTGATTGATTTCTTAATTTTTATGTATGATTATAAATTATAATGTCGTGTCCGCGCCATACCCGTATCCTGTATTTTTAAGAATTGACGTATCCCGTATCCATATCGTGTGGTATCCGTGTCGCCGTATCCGTATCGGTGCAACATAGTTGCCAACATATAGTCTGACTGTTGATGAGGCCATGATGATAGTGGCGATCTGGGCTGCTGTGATAATTGAAAAAAAAAAAAAAAAACAGTTAAAATATACTAAATAAATATGCTTATTTTAAAATAAAATAAAATTTATCCCAAACATGCCCTTAGTAATTTGTATTGAATTATAAATGCTTATTTTTGTTGATTTTGATCAGATCAAGCACCAGAAGGCTGTTATTCGTAGGAAGGGGCAAATACGAGACATTAGGAAGCCCAGTGGTCCTTATGGTGGCGAATCCACTGGAATCAATACTAATGTTAGCCGTAGCATTAGATTTAAAAGTTAAAAGACTGAAGCAGATTTCAGTTTATTTTATGACTGGAAGAGCTAGATTTCAGCCATTGTTGTTTCTTTATTGCTGCTTTGTGGCGAGCCATTTTTCTTGTTGGTGGCAGAATTCATTGTTACAGTAAGGTCACTGTAAATCAAGTAATTCAATTTGGTTATCTATAAATTATACGGCAATTTTTTCCTTTCTTATGGAATTCGTTGTGGAAAATTCTTGGGAGTTGTGATTTGTGTAAATTTTGGTTTGGAAAGCAAGATGATCATAGGGCCCATGTGATGTTAGGGTCCTTATGGTTGTACTTTGTATGACATGACCTAAAGTCATCTATAACTTTGCCTGATTAAAACCTGAATTTGGAGAGATTATTACGTGCGAAGATCCGACAAAAAGAACTATTCAGTTTTGTCTCTGTGAACTGTAAAAGAGATTATACTGCTCATCACTTTGTTTTTACTGTTCATATATGTTTTTTTATTGTTCCAGAGACAATCAAACGATTCTTTGTGTCCAATCTCCGCATGTAATAATCTCTTGCTTGAGCCCAAAAAGGCACAACCAAAGGTAAAGGCATGGACCACTAAAGTTTACTTCTAGCTGCCTTAAACATTATTACTTTCAGTTGCTTTTCTGTAAGTCCTCCATCCCTTCTTTTAATGCCTCTCCATTTTGTCTTTTTATCCTTTGCATATGCCAGATGCCTCAACTAACAAGCAATACCTAAATACCTTTAATAAATTTTGTATGAAAGTTATATGTTTAGATGTTGATGTTGGGGCTAAATTTACTTGAAGTTTGATGATCATTCGAAAGTCACATATGTTTTTAGACTAAATTGAGCAGCTTAGATTGAAATTATAAGTTAATTAATTAGTCAATTCTAGCTTGAAAGTTGATTATAAGATTGCTTTCAAATTTAAGGGTTTTGTGATACAATTAGAATGATATAATATATGTTGATTGTATACACAGATCAAAGATCACTAATTGTATAAGGATTATTTCTTTGGGTGCAAAATAGAAGCACAAGAACTATAACCAGTTGAGAATGCACTAGTTTAATAAACCAATGAGCACTTGTAATTGAGAATGCAATACTTGGCGATTGATGATCATCATCTTTCTGAAGTAGTTATCTATTATAAAAATTTTTAATTTAAACATTTTTGTACTAAAAAATTGTTTTAAGGGAAACCGTCTTAAATGAAACATTAGTTTATGATAATCTTAAATTCAATCTTTAATTTTTTTCCACTGCTTACCGCTTGCTAGCAAGAGAGAAAATCTCATATATACCATCTACGAGTTCGAGTGCTTGTCTAATTGAACTAAACTTGTTTAGTTTTTATAGAACTCAAGCTCGACTTGATTGCTCGAGCTTGTTTGAAAAGCTCGAATTTGACTCAATTGTTGAGCTCGATTTTAAGTTTTAAATTACAAATTTTAGTATTTTTAATTTTTTAATATAAAATTATTTAAAAAAGATTAAAATATATTATATAATGTTAATTTAAAATAATTTTAAAATATATTTAAGTTAATCGAGTGGTCTAACAAGCTGAGCCAGGTAAAGCTTGAGTTCAAACTTGTGCTCAATATATTTGACTCATGAAAGAAGCTTAACAAGTCAAACTCGATCTAACTTGACTTGCTCACACCCCTAATCCCTTAACAAGTCATGATGCAATTTTGAGATATTAAAGTATCAAAGTATTTCGGTAAAGAAACTTCAAGGATTATTTTTGAGATGAACCATTCTATTTTGATCAAAGTTGTAGATTAATAGTGAGATTCAATAAGATAAATCATACTAAGAACTCTTAAATCTTATAGTCCGAGTGGATTTAAATTGAACACTTATAAGCATAATATATATAGGACTACAATTTTTTCTTAGGAGATTTAAAATAAATCATTTATTGAACCATTGAACTCTAATACATCATAATAGAATTCAACTTATTGATTATATACTTGATGCAATTTTGAGATATTAAAGTATCAAAGTAATTGGGTAAAGAAACTTCAAGGATTATTTTTGAGATCAACCGAATTCTATTTTGGTCAAAGTTGTAGATGAAATAGTGTGATTGAATAAGATAAACCCAATGGTACTAAGAACTCTTAAATCTTATAGTCCGAATGGATTTAAATTGAACACTTATAAGCATAATTTAAAACTTTGTGAAATTATTCGGGCAAAACTTGTAAATTTTGTAAGTGTATAATTAAAAAGAGTCTTGATGAGCAAACATATGAGCTCAAAACCCCTTAATAATGTGATAATTTGGGATGTCTAAATATATATAAAATGATTAACGAGGATATTTTTTACCATATGGTGGGCTGTCTAGATTTTCTATGAAAATGACTAAAATGCTTGTAAATTTTTTTTTACAAATAAGTAGGATTTCTATATATTTTAAGACATTTAGTGTGACACACTAGGATTTAATGGAAGGGTTAAAACCTTAAACTTATAATTAAACATCTCAACCACTAACAGAGACAATCATATCAACAATAAAATCTAAATAATAGATCATTGAACATATTCCATTTAATTAAAATGTATAAATTAATCCAACTTACCAATCATCTATACATTAGAACAATTAAAAACTTGATTACAAAATAATACAGCAGTTATTTAAACTTAAAAGATCTCGCCTATACACCTTATCTACTCTGCCGTGCTCTTTCATTTTATTGAAATATTAGAAAGAACATAGTGAGCACAAATGATTCAATAGACTTCTTTTCAAAACCCATCACAAATATCAATATCTGTATTAAAATATTAAATCACATTATAATTTAAAATGACAATAAATTATAAAGAATAACTAAAGTATTAATAAACCACAACTTTCTAGAGTTTTAGTATTTACTTATTTTCAAGATAACCACTCACTTGTAAGTCACTTTCATAGATATTTCCAAATACATCATAGAGTGCTTGCCATAAAAAATTCACTTGCATTTAGTTTTTACATTTTATTAGGATCCATACAGAAATTTAAGAATTTCTAACATTCAATTTAGAGTACTGCTTGCACTTAATTCATTAATGCATATACAATGCAATACTTATAATGCACATGTCCCGATGCTTACTTATAACTCTACTTTCACTTATATCTCCCTTTAACTTCTAGCACGCTCCTATGGGAAGTGGGACCAAAATCAAAACAAAACAATATCACATAACCTCTCACATCTACTTCTAACAAGTGGGTCCAAGATCCCTCCCACATCTGCACTAGATAGATGGGGAAAGAACATAACATGTAGGGCCCTTATAACATATCAGAAAGTGCACTTTCATGTATTTGAACATCTCCAATATTATATCATGCAAATTTAAATATCATTGGATCATCCAATTAGAGTGTCGAAACTTCTAATTATGCTTTAGGCTCTCAATTTGGGCTTATTTTAAGCTCGAATTGGACCATTTTTGGTGTCGTTAGGTTCGTTTTGTTGAGATGTTCAATTCAATTATAAATTTGCTAAAATTGGAGCTTAGATGGTCCTAAATTTAATATTAAAAATTTTCAATTAAAAAAAACTACTATACTGAGAGATGTAATAAATGCATAATAATTATTCCATGATTTAAATAATAATACTGAACAAATAAATAAATTGAAATTCATATTACATAACAGTTCATATCACATTTCCTGGACTCAAACAGAACATCAAAGCATTTTGGTCCCTTATAACTCACTTTTTGTTTGTGCTTATAACATAGAGAATATATCACATATCCCTATCTCAGACAGAATTTTAAAAGATTCTAGCCCCTATAACTCCCAATAATTCACTCACACAGAGAAAATCTCAGAGGATTATGGCCCCTTATAACTCCCAATATATATAATTTAATAGCATATCCATATATATCATCACATTATAGCAGTTAAAGAGTAATTGAGCATGTATCAAAATTTCACAATATTGTATAATGACAGATAACAAAAAATCCGACTAGAAAAAAATGCACATTCTTAAAAAATTACCAAATTATTAGAGATTGTGTAAAATGATATTTTAAGACGTTTATTATATTATACTATTTTTTAATATCTAGATAATTTTCCATTCAATAAAAATCCCACAAATTAAAAAATCACGTTGTTAAAATTTTTAAAAAATATTCAAAATGTGCATAATCATAATCTCTATAACATAGAAAAAGTTATGTGATGAAAGTTTTATTTGTGCAAAGTTATCCATATTTTTTACTAACAAATACAAAATTTCAATAAAATTTTTTACTAAAGTTGAGATGAGCATAATGTGACCTATCTTGAGATGAACAAGTATCCCAATTGAACCGTCGAACGAAAATGACTTGAAGTCGCACAAAACTAGGATTTTCTCTTTCTCTCTCCTCTCGTTTTCTCTTAATTCCTCAAACTGCTCTATGTTGGTGAAAACAAATTAAGGGAAAAAAATTCCATTTAAAAACCATTATGGCTTAAGATATAATATATAATAATATTATTATAATTAATTTTTCGTTGAAAATTCATAGATAATCATTTAGGGATTCTAAAAATTGCAAAAAAATATTCATAAATTAGATCATTTTATTCAAATTTTTTTATGAAATTGGTTTACAAAATGGACACTTGACAGTTTCAAAACTCCTATTGTACCAATAGGTGCCGATTTCTTAAAAAATTTCAACAGTGCCAAAAAATTATAAAAAAATATGATAATCAAAGCACAATACTATAAATGTTTTGACAAAGAAGATTTGCGATTTTAACTTATAACGACTCCTGAAATAATTATTGACTGCTCTAGGTCAATAAAAAAATCTTCAAAATTAAGGGAAGAAAATTCCATTTAAAAAACCATTATGGCTTAAGATATAATATATAGTCTCTTACTAAGTAGAAATGTTCATACACATCAAACATACAATCGATGAAACTCATATTTTATCTAGATTATTATGTCCTAATTTAAGCTTCACCATTACATGTATTGTGTGTTGTAGGCCTATTGTAGTATCGACTGCTACAGATGAAACTCACTAATTTAGTATTAGAGAGCGTTCACTACACTATGAAACAATAAGTGTAAGCAGCTTAAGTCTGAGTGAGCAACCAACATTATTTGAACCACATGAGAGAGGACATGCAAGTGTCAGTGACTGTGTTAAGAGAGTTGCTACTTAGCGTTTTGCATGCTTTATATTCTTGCAACTTATTATTTTGATGATTCCAAATATTATTGTATTGATTATTAATTTCTCCTAACACATTTTGGAAGAAGTGTTTTTGGCTTTTGTGTGTACTAACATTTCAGGAAAATCATACTCCAAATTGTTGAAGACTTCAAATAAAGATCTGATTATAATATTTTGTATTTTAGAGCCTGTATTTTGTTCATTTTTTTAGTCAGAGATAGTGTGATTATAATTGAGTAACTAAGCTCACACACACTGGGAGATCTTTAAAAGTCAAAATTTCTTATACTGATCGTACGGGACGAATCATATTCGTACGAGACGATCAGGTCAGTTATACAACTCGATGAGCAATCGAATGAACAGCAAGTGAGAAAATTTTCTAAGTCCTGATCGTCCAGATGAATTGTCCCATTCGTCCCTGGACGATGTCCTCTGAATTCTCACTTTGAACTGTTCGTCCAAACGAATTGTCCCATTCGTCCCTGGACGATGTCCTCTGGATTCTCACTTTGTACTGTTCATCCAAACGAAATGTCTTATTCATACCTTGACGATGTCCTATGAATCCATGACTTAATTAATCGTCCAGACGAATTGTTCCAATCATCTCAGGATGATATTCTCTGGACCCATAACTTGAACTAATTGTCTAAACGAACTTATACCTTCGTCCGAGGACGATGTCCTCTGTTCCTTAAACTTTTAGACCGTCCTGCAGTTATCTTCCAACGAAGTCTGGAAATAATTGTTCGTACTGGATGAACTATGTTCGTACGTGACGATGATCGGGTACGAAGTCATTTCGTACCAATGCACATTGAGTTCGTATGCAATAGTATTTACACTGTTTGTACGTATGAATTACTATCATACATGAAGATTGAGTACGTACATAATTAAAAAATTGCTATTTTTGGACGATTTTTCGTGTCTTTCGTATAAAAGGTCCAATTAAAACTGTCTTGTAATCTTTTTGTCCACTGGTCTTTGTGCAAACTGAAGAGAGACTGAAGGAGAGAGTGCAAGAGAGTGTTTGAAAAAGATTTCTTACTACTGGAGCGTGAAGTGTTCACTTGATACTCAAAGGTAAGGATCTTCGTTTGTGAATTGTGATTACTTCACTCTTTTATCTTGTCTTTCAAGATTTCTCATGAGAAGATCTTGTTAAGGAGATCCGGTTCTCTGGCGACACTCGAGGAGTGTGAACAGCAGGAAGGTTCTCTTCCTACACTTGGAGAGTGTGAAAGGATGAAGGGTTCTCTCTCTGCCCATATTTGGAGAGTGTGAAAGGACGAAAGGTTCTCTGCCTACACTTGGAGAGTGTGAATAGCGGGAGGTACTCTGCCTAAACTTGGAGGGTGTAAAAGTACGATGGTTCTCTGCCACACCGGGTAGTGTTGGAAGAGAGTTTTTGTGAAGGCTTCTCCGCCTTGCTGTGGGGGCTAAAGGAGAAACACTAATTGGTAATAGTGCAATTCTTGAAGTGGGAGACTTTAGGGAGTGGATGTAGGTCGTGTTTGACCGAACCACTATAAATCTTGTGTCTTTTTATTTTCCTATGCTTATTTACTTTACTGTTTCTGTGTGATTTATGGTTGAAAATTTTTTTTCAACAACTTTATTAAAAAGTTTAAATCGGTTTAAAATTTTAAGAGGGAAAATTTTAAATTATCAATTCACCCCCCTCTTAGTTAGTCGTTGGGACATAAACTTAGGTCTAACAACCTAATTCATAATTAACAAGTCTCAACAGACTGGATGACCTAAGGCTCATCGACGTTTCACTTTCACCAACAGAGTCAACAGTTTGATTAGGGACATGATTTAGATTTAAACACACTAGTTATTAAAGGATATGAGACAACGATACTAGTGAGAGCTCAAGTGAAACGCCTATAGGGGATGACAAAAATCCAATTACAGAAGAATGTGATGTATCATTGATTGGCCATGAGTTGGTCTGTAAGCATGCATTTTGTCACCAGGATGACTTAGGTGCTATGAAGGTAAATAATGATTACGTCAAACTTCTATGATTAACACAAGCTTGGGATTGTATGGATGATATTGATCCCCCAACAACTAATTTTATTAGGGAATTGGATGGCATTATTCCCGAAAAACTATACGAAAGAATGACTTTCATCAATAAGGATGCCCTTCAGTGTGCACTTAATGAATGGTCAATCATTAATAATATAGAATACATCAAAAGTACATCCAATAAGATAAGGCCCACTGTTAGATGCACACAACATGATAATCCATCACATCCTTCCATATGGCGTCTTCATCCTGTGAAGAGAAAGCGTCTTGGTGGAATATGGAAAGTCTTATCCGATGGTTCTCCACATACTTGTATGAATTATATGTCTATAGTAGACATCATAACTATAACTACAAGTTCATCTCATACTATATCACCACCATTCTTCATCAATAAATAGGTTTGAAGCCACGTGAAATCATCGCTTAGTTGGAGTTAAAATTTGACATTAAGATCACTTACATCAAGGCTTGGGATACACGAAAAAAAGCTATTAAATTGGTATTTAGTAGTTTCAAGGAGTCGTACTCCTCACTACATCGATACATACAGGCCATTAAATTTATACTTTCAGGATTAGTTCACCGCATAAAAGTTATTGAAAACAATCATTTCAAATCAATATTTTGGGCATTCGATCTAACAATTGAGGGATGAGAATTCTGTCGCTTGGTTCTTAGTTTGGATGAAACATTTCTATTGAGTAAGTATATAGGGACTCTACTAGCCATAATTGGAATTGATAGGAATGGTGGCTATACCCCCTTGTAATTATTATTACGGCGGCTGAGTCAAATGAGACATGGGTTTAGTTTTTGTAGATGTGGCACAACCTTATTCCACTGGTTCCAGCCCCGATAAGGCATATGCGTTGTATATTACAAGCACTCTGAAATAGTTAGAGGATGTGAAAAAGTATTCCCTCGTGTAGCACACCACTACTTACACCACCTTAGAGAGAACTTTAAGAAATTCATCTAACATGTTAGAGTTACTAACTCAGATGGTGCTTGTGAGAAGATATACTTTGTTGGAAACATAGGTGACCTTGAAACTTTCAATAAACTAATATTAGACATAAAAAATATAAAGCAGTAAGCACATCAGTGGTTGGTCGAGAGAGACATTAGTTAGTGGGAGGCTTTTGTATGATGGTGGGTGCTATTACAGAATCATGATCACAAATGCATCAGAGTGCTCCAATGAGGTGTTAAGATGTGCTCGTGACCTACCCATCTAGGGTTTAATCACAACTATTTATTACAACCTCATAGCCCTATTCAATAAGCATTCTGCTTATGCAAGCACTTAGCTTACTATCGGAGAGTCTCTATTCACCCCCTAGATAAGGAGCTCGTTGGATCAATACGAGTGTGAAACATGTTGTTGTTCAGATCCAATTTGCATAAATAATCAGGAGTACATGTGTTTAATATGTCATGTAGGGCATTCAAGGTTGAAATCGATTTCTCATACGTGTACTTGTAGTTGTCATAAGCCACAATTATACCATATGCCTTGCCTTCATGCTATTATAGTTGCCAGAGCAAGAATATGGAATTACCGTATGTTTCTTTCACCATACTACAACTCAGAGTTCTTCCAACATACTATGCAAGCTTTTTTCACATCATACTAAAAAAGGTGTATTAACCACCTTTTGATGAGGTTGAAAACATAATACCATTACTACCACTAGAATTTCGTCGATGACCTCGGAGACCACATTCTAGTAGATTCAAAAATATAATGGATAAACCTCAAAGGGATACTGGTCGATCTTGCAAAGTTTGTAGTGTGATCGGCCATAATAAAGCGAACTATCCAAATAGGCGAGCAATTCAAGGTTAGTCATTTACTATGCATGAATTTTTGCTCAAATTTTATAACTAAAATGACCTATCTTCACTTTTTAGGTTGGGCAGAACATGTACATAGTTCCGATTAGCATCATAACCTCAATTTGCAAGCAGCGTGATGTTGTATTGAAGTTATGTGTGAAAAGGAATTGGCCTTGTAACGGTGTTATGGTTGTAAGAAATTTTCAAATTATCATGAATTGTAATTTCATTATAAGTTGGAGTGTTATTTAATGAATTTACATTTTCGTCTCTACTAATTTGTTTTAAGCTAACTGAACGTTCATAAAATTATGTTCGGCTAAAAATTTTTGACGTAATAATTTTAAATAACAAAAAACTTCATAAAATGTCTGAGCTCATAAGTAAAATTCCAACAACAGTAAGAACATTGTATTGAAAATTACATTCAGGTATAGACGAGCGTACATATTCATAAAACTTAATAACTTTAATAATAACAGACACAAACCACATTTATAATTCACTTAACTAACACACTTAAGAAAGTTATTTAAAAAAAGAAGGCATTCAATAATTCTTGATCACAATGCGCATGCAAGCTTGGAGTTGGACAATAATTGAATTTGTGCTCAAACTAATGTTGGACGCATTGCCAGTATGATGCATTGAGAAACTCTTTCATCTTTTTACCTGGCATAATAATTAGATTCTCATATGTCTCAACGAGGAATACAATAGCCGTAGGATAAAGAATACAGTAATCTATATCATCCATTGGGTTGTCCACAATGACCTTAAATGACCCATCTTCACTTCATCCAATTTCAGCAGATCTAGTCTTCAAAATGTTAATCGGTGCTACATGTCCCAACTATTTTATAAAACTTTATTGCAAAAATCTCCAACCCGCCTCATTCGAATATGCTCCATCCATGTAAAAGGAACAAAGTAGAGTTGTTGTGGAGGCCCAGTTAGATCCAAGGAGAAGTTGACCACCTGATAGGTACAAATCAGGGAGTGCAGCCATCCCCAAATGTAAGAAGAAGAAGTAGGGCAGAAGATTAACATCATATATGTCGTGCTAATGTAATCAGATAATACCTCCTATTTCTATGATATAAACTTCTACTTTTTTTTTTTGTTAATTGCATAACATAGTATGATGATTATTTAACTAAGATGAACTAAAAATAAGAATATTTTTTAATAATTATATTTGAAAATTTAATATATATAGTAAAATAATATTTCTTAGAATAGTACTTAAAATACAAAAATAATTGTACATATTAGTTACATTTACTTAATTAATTCAAATATAACATTTACTTAATTAATTCAAATATAACACTAAAATTATAATTTAATTCACATAAATAAAATAATAACTTATGAGAATTAATTTTTTAGGATAACTAAACTAAAGAAGCAAAAGTACTCATGCTAAACAGAAATTTTTTTTTAATGAAGAAGCACAGCAAATCAATCACATAACAAACAAAAATATATATAAATCGGAATTTGTTCATGCAGATTTTAATATTCTGATTTCTATAAAAACCGGATGAATAAATTATGGTTTCTATAAAATCGAATTTAAAGTTCCGATTTCCTTATATAATTTTTTTTTAATTTAAATCATTTTAATTTTTTAAAAATTTATATCGTTATTTAACGGTATTTGAATTAGAATTAAAATTTATTTAAAAAAAATAATTGTTAATTTATCTAATAACTCACTTTTTGTTTGTGCTTATAACATAGAGAATAATACATATCCCCTATCTCAAGACAAGAATTTTAAAAGATTCTAGCCCCTATAATATCCCAATATTCACTCAGAGCGCGAGAGAAATCTCAGAGATTATGGCCCCTTATAACTCCAATATATAATAATTTAAATAGCATATCATATATATCATCACATTATGCAGTTAAAGAGTAATTGAAGCATGTATCACAAAATTTCAGCAGATATTGGTATAATGACAGATAAAAAAAAAATAATCGACTAGAAAAAAATGCAGCATACATTATTAAATTAAAATTAATTAGAGATTGTGTAAAATGTATTTTAAGAGATTTTATTAATACTTGTATATTTTTAAATAATCATAGATTAATTTTCAAATAAATAAAAATAAAAATTAAAAAATAACGTTGTTAAATTTTTAAAAATATTTAAAATTGATAATCAATAATATCTATAAATAGAAAAAGTTATGTGATGAAAGTTTTATTTTTTGGAAGTTATATATTTTTTAATACAAGATACAAAAATTTCAATAAATTTTTTTACATAAGTTGAGAAGAGATAATTGAGACTATATTCTAGAGATGAAAGAATATCTGAAACGAAAAATTTGAACGTGAACTGGATTGATCTTTATTTAGTCGCAACTATATATTAATTTAAACTGTCTCTCTCTCTGTTTTCTATTAGCTCAAAGTTAGTTGGTGAAAACAAATTAAGGAAAATAAATTCATTAAATTATGGCATTTAAGATATAATATATAATATATTATATATTAATTTATTATTTTGATAATTCATGATAAATTAATAGATCTAAATTAATTAAAAATAAAAATTATAATAAATTAGATATTTATTCAAATTTTTTTATGAAAATTGTGGTTTACAAACATAGGACAAATGATAGTTTCAAAAAACTATTGTACCAATAGGTGCGATTTCTTTAAAAATTTCAATAAGTGAAAAATTATAAATATAAGATATATAAAAGACAATTAAATCTAATGTTTATGACAAAAGAAGATTTTGCCAAGTTTTAAATTATAAACAGATCAATGAAATAATTATTGACTGCATCTATGGTGAAATAAAAAAATTTAAATTAAGGGAAAGAAAATTCCATTTAAAAAAATTAATGCATAAGATATATATATAGTTATTACAAGTAGAAAATGTTCAATACAAATCAAACAATAAAATCGATGAAACTCATATTTTATTAGATTATATTGCCATATATTTAAGTTACCATTACATGTATTGTGTGTGTTGTAGGCCGAATATTGTAGTATAGAATCGGCATAAAGATGAAATATATTTAGTATTAGAGAGCAGTAACATTAACACTATGATAAAAAGTAAAAGTGTAAGAGCTTAAAGTACTGAGTGAGCAACAACATATTTGAAACCACATGAGAGAGGACATGCAAGTGTCCAGTGACTGTGTTAAGAGAGTTGCTACCTAGCGTTTTGCATGCTTTATATTCTTGCAACTTAATTAATTTTATATTCAAATATTATTGTAATTGATTATTAATTTCTCCTAACACTTTTGGAAGAAGTGTTTTGGCTTTTGTGTGTACTAACAATTTCAAGGAGAAATCAACTCAAATTGTTGAAGACTTCAAATAAAGATCTGATTATAATAATTTTGTAATTTTAGGGAGCCTGTATTGTTGTTTCATTTTTTTAGTCAGAGAAGTGTGATTATACTTGAGTACACTAAGCACACACACACTGGGAGATCTTTAAAAGTCAAAATTTTTCTTACTATCTCGGAGAATCATATGTACGAGAACATCAGGTCAGTTATACACCTCGATGAAGCAATCGGAACGAACAGCAAGTGGAAAATTTTCTAAGATCCTAGATCGTCCCAGATGAATTGTCCCATTGTCATGGACGATGTCCTCTGAATTCCGCACTTTGGAACTGTTCGTCAAACGCATTGTCCCATTCGTCCCTGGATGATGTCCTCTGGATTCCTCACTTTGTACTTGTTCATCATAACCAAAAAGTCTTCTATTCATCCTTGATGATGTCCTTTGAATCCATGACTTAATTAATCGCCAGACGAATTGTTCCAATCATCTCAGGACGATCTTCTCTGGACCCATAACTTGAACTAATGTCTAAATGAACTTATACTTCGTCCGAGGACATGTCCTCTGTCCTTAAACTTTTAGCCTCCTGCAGGTTATCTTCCCAACAAAGTCTGGAATATATTGTTCGTACTGGATGAACATGTTCATACGGAGATGATCGGGTACGAAGTCATTTCGTACCAACTAACACATTGAGTTCGTACTGGTCAACAGTATTTTACAAAACTGTTCGTACGTATGAATTACTAATAACATGGAGAATTAGTACTACAATAAATTGAAAAAATTGCGTATTTTGGAGTTTTTCGTGTCCTTTCGTATAAAAGGTCCACTTAAAACTGTCTTTGTAATCTTTTTGTCACTGTCTTTGGCAAACTGAAGAGAGACTAAGGAGAGAGTGCTAAGAGAGTGTTGAAAAGAATTTCTTACTACTCGGAAGCGTGAAGTGGTTCACTTGATACTCAAGGTAAGGGATCGTTCGTTTGTGAATTGGGTGATTTACTTCACTCTTTCTCTTGTCTTTCAAGATTTCTCATGAGAAGAATCTTGTTAGGAGATCCGGTTCTACTGGCCGACATCTCGAAGGAGTGTGAACAGCAGGAAGGTTTCTCTGCCTACACTTGGTAGAAAGTGTGAAAAGACGAAGGGTTCCTCTGCCATTTTGAGAGTGTGAAAGGACGAAAAGGTTCTCTGCCATAGCACTTGGAGAGTGGAATAGCGGGAGGTTACTCTTGCCTAACACTTTGGAGGGTGTAAAAGTACGAGGTTCTCTTGCCAACACCGGTTAGTGTGTGGAAGAGAGTTTTTGTGAAGCTTCTCCGCCTTGCCTGTGGGGCCAAAGAGAACACTAATTGGTGTATAGTGCAAATACTTGAAGTGGGAACTTTCAGAGAGTGGATGTAGGTGAAGTTGACGCGAACGCCACGTATAATCTTGTGTCTTTTTTAATTTCCTACTGCTTATTTACTTTACTGTTTCTGTGTGATTTATGGTTTGAAATTTTTTTTTCAACAACTTTATTAAAGTTTACAATCGGTTTAAAATTTTAAAGAGGGAAAATTTTTAAATGTATCAATTCACCCCCTCTAGTTAAGTCGTCTGGGACATACTTAGGTCTATCAACTAATTCATTATTAACAAGTCTCAACAGAACTGGATGACCTAAGGCTCATCGACGTTTCACTTCCAGCAAAGAAGTCAACATTTGATTAGGGACATGATTTAGATTTAAACAACCTAGTTATTAAAGGATATGACGACAACGATACATGAGAGCTCAAGTGAAACGCCTTAGGGGATGACAAAAATCCAATTACAGAAAAGATGTGATGTATCATTGATTGGCCATGAGTTGGTCTGAAGCATGCATTTTGCACCAGGGATGACTTAGTGCTTATGAGGTAAATAATGATTGACGTCAAACTCTATCGATTAACACAACAGCTTGGAATTGTATGGATGATATTGATCCCACACAACTATTTTATTAGGGAATTTGGATGGCCATTATTCCGAAAAACTATACGAAAGAATGACTTTCATCAATAAAGGAGCCTTCAGTGTGCACTTAATGAATGGTCCAATCATTATAATCATAGAAACATCAAAAGTACATCCAATAAGATAAAGGCCCACTGTTAGCATGCAACAACTGATAATCCATACATCCTTCATATGGCGTCTTCATCATGTGCAAGAAGAAGCGTCTTGGTGATATGGAAAGGTCTTATTCCGATGTTCTCCACATAACTTGGATGAATTATATGATCTATGTAGACATCAATAACTATAACTACAGTTCATTCATACTATATGCATCCACCAATTCTTCCTCAATAAATAGGTTTGAAGCCACGTGAAATCATCGCTTTAGTTGGAGTTAAAATTTGACGATTAAGGGATCACTTACATAAGGCTTGGGAATAAACGAAAAAAAGCTATTAAATTGGTATTTTAGAGTTTCAAGAGTCGTACTCTCACTAACATCGATACATAGGCCATTAAATTTCAACTTTCAGGATTAGTTCAGCCGCATAAAAAGTTATTGAAAATCATTTCAATCCAAATATTTTGGGTATTCGTCTAACAATTGAGGGATGAGAATTCTGTCGCTTGGTTCTTAGTTTTGGATGAAAGCATTTCTATTGAGTAAGTAATTAGGAACTCTAACTAGCCATTAATTGGAAATTGATAGGAATGGTGGCTATACCCCCTTGTAATTAATTATTACGGCGTGAGTCCAAAATGAGAGACATGGTTTAAGTTTTTGTAGATGTGGGCACAACTTATTCCCACTGGTTCCACCCGAATAAGGCATATGCGTTGTATATTACAAGCACTCTGGAAATAGTTAGAGGATGTGCAAAAAGTATTCCCGTCGTGTAGCACACCACTACTTACACCACCTTAGAGAGAACTTTAAGAAATTCCATCTAACATGTTAGAGTTACTACTCAGATGGGCTTTGTGAGAAGATATACTTTGTTGGTAACATAGGTGACCTCGAAACTTTCAATAAACTAATATTAGACATAACAAAATATAAAGCAGTAAGCCCTCACAGTGTTGGTCGAGAGAGAACATATAGTTTAGTGGAGGCTTTTGTATGATGGTGGGTGCTATTACAGATCATGATCACAAATGCATCAGAGGTGCCTCCAATGAGGTTGTTAAGATGAGCTCGGAGCCTCCGCATCTAGGGTTTAATCACAACTATTTATCAACACCTCATAGCCCTATTCCAATAAGCATTCTGCTAGATGCAAGCACTGTAGCTTACTATCGGGAGTCTCTATTCACCCCCTAGATAAGGAGCTCGTTGGTAATACGAGTGTGAAACATGTTGTTGTTCAGATCCAATTTGCATAATAATCAGGAGTACAGGTGTTATATGTCATGTAGGGCATTCAAGGGTGAAAATCGATTCTCTCGGGTACTTGTAGTTGTCAAATAAGCCACAATTATACCGATATGCCTTGCTTCATGCTATTATAGTTGCCAGAGCCAAGAATATGGAATTACCGTATGTTTCTTTCCCCAACTACACTAGAGTTCTTCATACTAGCACGCTTTTTTTTTCACATAATCATCTAGAAGAGGTGTATTAACGCACCTTTTGATGAAGGTTGAAACATAAACCATTACTACCACTAGATTTCGTCGTCGACCTGGACACCACAAATTCTAGTAGATTCCAAATATAATGGATAAACCTCAAAGGGATAACTGGTCCGATTTGCAAAGTTTGTAGTGTGATCGGCCATAATAAAGCGAACTATCCACAATAGGCGACGCAATTCAAATGGTTATAGTCATTTACTATGGCATGAATTTTTGCTGCAAATTTTAATAAGCTAAAAATGACACTAATCTTCACATTTTTTTTTTTTTTTTGTTAAGGTTGGGCAGAACATGTTACATAGTGTTCCGATTAGGGATCATAACCTCAATTTGCAAGCAGCGTGATGTTGTATTGTAAGTTATGTGTGAAAAGAATTGGCCTTGTAACGGTGGTTATGGTTGTAAGAAATTTTCAAATTATCGTGAATTGTATTTCATTATACAGTGGAGTGTTATTTAATGAATTTACATTTTTGGTTTCTACTAATTGTTTTAGCTTACTGAAGCGTTCATAAAATTATATGTTCGGCTAAAATTTTTGACGTATAATTTAAATAACCAAAAAACTTCATAAAGTCTGCGCTCAATAAGTAAAATTCCAACAACAGTAAGAACATTGTATGTAAAGTTCATTCAGGTATAGACGAGCCGTACATATCATAAACTTTAATCTTTAATAAATAACAGACACAAACCACATTTATAATTCACTTTAACTAAACACACTTAAGAAAAGATTTAAAAAAGAAAAGGCATTCAATAATTCTTCTGAATCACAATGCGATGCAGCTTGGAGTTGACAATATTGAATTTGTGCTAAACTAATGTTGGCACGCATTGCAAGTAGATGCACATTGAGAACTTTCATCCTTTTTACATGGCATAATAATTAGATTATCATATGTCTCAACGAGGAATAAATTAGCCGTAGGATAAAGAATACAGTAAATCTATATCTCCATTGGGTTGTCCACAGACCTTAAAGACCCATCTTCCACTTCATCCATTTCTCAGCAGATCTAGTCTTCAAAATGTTATCAGGTGCTACATGTCCAACTAATTTAATAAAACTTTATTGTAGAAATCTCCAACCCGCCTCATTCGAATATGCTCGCATCCATGTAAAGGAACAAAGTTAGAGTTGCTGTGGAGGCCCAAGTTAGATCCAAGGAGAAGTTGACCACCTGATAGGTACAAATCAGGGAGTGCAGCCATTCCCGCAAATGTAAGAAGAGAAGTAGGGCAGAAAGATTAACATCATATATGTCCGTGCTAAATGTAATCAGGATATAACTCTCCTATTTTCTCATGATATAAACTTCTACTTTTTTTTTTTTGTTAATTGCATAACAATATATGATGATTAAATTAACTAAGATGACTAAAATAAGAATATTTTTTATAATTATATTTGAAAATTTAATAATATATAGTAAAAATAATATTTGCTTAGAATAGTACCTTAAAAAATACAAAATAATTGTAGCATATTAGTTACATTTACTTAATTATTCAATATAACATTTACTTATTAATTTCAAATATAAACACTAAAATTAATAATTTAATTTCACATAAATAAAATAATACTTCTTGAACTAATTTTCAATGAAAAACTTTAACAAGTTATAAGTTTACTCATCTGAAGAGATATTTTTTTTAATAAAGAAGCGCAAATGAAACCGATCAATAACAAACTAAAATAGCATACACACGTTCATACTAAATAAAAAAACTATGGTAAAGAAAACATAAAAGAAGTTGATGAAGATAACATTTAAACGATGATATATTGATTTAAGTTTCCTAAGCAACATTTGCAAACATGATTCAAGCTATATTTGTGTTGGACAACAATTTAGATGGAACTCAAACTCATATTGTAGGTCTTATCAGCCCTCAGACCATTGAAAAACTGTTCTAGGCCTTTACCAAACGGTAATCTTCTTCTTCTGATCTGTATAGAAATCCATAAGAAATATGTCAAATCTCGACAGCACAACTATGACTATAAATTGACCATGCTCAATATAAAGTGACTGTAGTCAATATCTAGCAGGGAATGACTGTCATCTCTGTGTTATTGTCATCTCATGGTAACCACATCTATAGAAATGAGGACTGACAAGGTGACCATTCTCTTCCCGGGACCTAATTTGAAGAGATTTTAACCCGATGACATTTAAGAAATCTCCTTGCCTTGTAAGTTACCCTCAGTAACTTAGCATGCATAATCCAGAGGCAGCCATCTTATGACCATTCATGGACAATAACACATAAAGATCTGTTCGCATTGTCTTTTGCCTCCAACAAGTCTGTCAGCCGCTTCGTTGCTATCAAAGCATGTATTTTTTGGCTGTTCATCACGAACCGTTTCTTTTGTTTGGGGGCAATCTTTTAAACCTATCAATTACATATATCAAAATATTAAGATAACTCAAGTAAAAACTCTACAAATATATTCAAATATTTTCTATACACCTTTAAGTGGGAGAGAACAAACATATCCCAAGCATCACTTGTACACCAAAAATTATAATAGGACTGAAATGGATCTTTAACCTTTTCAAGGCAATCTGATGTGATAGGCTATTGCAAGCTACATGAACAAATTAAAGCATGATGAACGAGAAGATATAAGGATCATATGCTCTGAATGAGATTTTGGACAAAAGAAATCCAAATGTCTAGAGCAAGTACACCATTAATATAATTTTTTATGAAGAATCCAATGTCCACAGCAAAGTACACATTAAATAAATTTTAAAATTACTTAAAAACATAACAAAATTAATATACATAATTAAGTATAATTATTCATTACTTAATTTACAAGTATTGTTATTTAACTAAATATACCAAATACACTAAAATTAGTAACTAATAAAATATTATAATTCATCAAAAAGTAAAATTTTATTAATAATTAATTAATTAATTATATTAATTATTTAATTAACCAATAATTTTATTTTTTTATCATTTTATATATTAAATGACTAAATTAATTATTATAATATAACAATTAAAGTAGC
>NW_021320019.1:4561711-4600066 GCF_001605985.2 Dendrobium catenatum | reverse complement strand
ATTTTAAATATAAAAGACAAATTAATTTTTACACATTAATTAATTTTTTTAATATAACAAAACTATATTTTAAATATAAAACATAAATTAACAATTATTTTTAATGAATTTAATTTCTAATGTAAAAACCATTAAATAACAGTATAATATTTTAAAAAAATTTAAATGATACAAATTTAAAAAAATTACAAAAAATGAAATGAGAACTTTAAATTCTAGATTTTATAGAAATTGAAATTTAATTATTCGGTTTCTATAGAAACCAGAATATTAAAATATGGTTTTTAAAGTTCCAATTTCTATAGAAACCGAATAGTTAAATTCTAATTTCCATGAAATCGGATCAATATTTTTCGACTATTCATATGTTACTTGATACTCCATTTTAGCTTCTTTTTAAATTAATTTGTTAATTTGCTTCTATAGCTTATATTTATATTATTGCATCTTGGAGTATTTGTGACGATAGAGAAATATAAAGTTTAGTATCTTAGAGTTGTACGAAGATTCAGCACACAAGCAAATAAGAAAGAGTGTGTTGCATTCATAAGAGACACTAGAATTTTTACGTGAAAACCCCTAAAAATGGGGAAAAATCATGGGGCTTGGCCAAGTTTGAATGAATCCACTAGTATTTTGCAGTCAATTACAAATGAATCCCTTCTTAGGGAGAAGGACTTGGTTTGATGTCACAAATGTACATCATATAAAACACATTATATGGTGGGATCGAGTTACAATAATCAACATAGACATATTTGTTTGGTCGACAATATCATAGTTGATAGGATAAAGGTCGGAAAGATCGTAGTAGGTAGGAGACTGGGGTCAGAAAGATCGTTGTAGTAGGGCGGTACTCTGGTAGAACTTTGGGCGTCACGTGGTGGCCTGATAGAAGTCTGGGCCTCAGGTGGTGGAAGAGGTCGAATAAACCCCCCCTAGGATCGATATTTCCTTGATTGGGAGGGGTGAATGCCACATGTATCACAAATCAAAGGTGAAGAATGATCAATCTTTAGATCGTTACTGTCTTTTTGAGGTCGAGATTAAGACCCTACCCAAGGAGTAGAAGTCCACGTAGGGACTATATGTGGTTTGAAATTTATCTAAAGCATTCTTGCATTTTTTTGGAGTTTTCTGATATATCATTTTGATTTTGAAAGTATTAGAGAGATCTTCTTGACCACAGTTGGAGTTAAGGTTGCCCCTAGTTCGAATCTAATTCCATAAAATTAATGCAGCAATACCTGATGTCAGGAAGTTGACATGAATGACCTTTTGAGGTTGGAGTAAAAGTTGCCCCCAGTCGGGAACCACGTTCACACAGACGACGCCAAACTGTTGCATCCTGAAGTACTCACGGAGGTAGAGAAATATAAAGTTTAGCATGTTAGCATTGTACGAAGATCCATCACACAAGCAGATAAAAGAGAGGGTGTTGCATTCATAAGAGACGCTATAGTTTTTAAGTGAAATCCCTTAAAAATGGGGAAAAATCATGGGCCCTGGCTCAGTTTGAATGAATCCATTAGTATTTGCAGTCGATTACAAATGATGCCCTTCTTAGGAAGAAGACCTTAGTTTGATGTCACAAATGTACTTCTTATAGAACACATTATATGGTGGGAGTTACAATAATCAACATAGACATATTTTTTTGGTCGACAAGACCATATTTGATAGGATAGAGGTTAGAAAGACTGTAGTAGGCAGGAGACCGAGGTTAGAAAGATCGTTGTAGTAAGGAAGTACTATAGTAGAACTCTGGGCATTATGTGGTGGCCCGACAGAAGTCCGAGTCTCAGGTGGTGGTCAGGTAGAAGTCTGGGCCTCAGGTGGTGGCCCGACTGAAGTCCGGGCCTCAGGTGATGGTTTGGCGGAAGTTCGGGCCTCACATGGTGGTCTGGCATAAGTCCGGGCCTCAGGTGGTGGTCCGACAGAAGTTCGGGCCTCAAGTGGTGGTCCGACACAAGTCTGAGCATCAGGTGGTGGTCTGACAGAAGTCCGGGCCTCAGGTGGTGGTCCGGTAGAAGTCCGGGCCTCATGTGGTGGTATGACAGAAGATCTCAGGTGGTGGTCCGGCAGAAGTCCAGGCCTCATGTGGTGGTCTGGCAATAGTCCGAGCCTCAGGTGGTGGTCATGCAAAATCCGACAAAATTTCGGGCCTCAGATGGTGGTACGGTAGAAGTCTAGGCCTCAGGTGGTGGTTCTGTGGAGATCAAGGCCTCAAGTGGTGGGTCGGCGGAACTCCAGGTGGTGGTTGAGGAGGAGCGAGGAGGCAAGAGCGATCTCCGATCTCTCCCTTGCTCTCTTGCTTTGAGCCTCCCTTTCAAGAGGGAGTAGGAGTTATTTATAGATTTCTTAGAGTGGCATGACCCGTAAATAGGTGGGAGATCATGGGCATATTGGGAATGGCTTGGATGGACAGTTGAAATTGAATCCCTTGATTGTGGTTCGTTTGATGGACATTTGAATGTCTTAGTGATGTCAAAATTTGATGATCTTGGGCTTGTTGGATTCCTCTCGTCGAGCCGTTCGATTCGACTATAAGCACGTTGTGTTTGGAAACCGTTTGGTAATCCAAATTGTGGTTCTAACCTTCCAACAACGCTTCTAACCTTGATTTGGACCCATTTGGGCTCGGATTGGGTTGGATTTAGTGTCGTTTGGTTCGTATTCTCGAGACGTTCAGTTTGACTATAAGTTTGCTGAAATCAGAGTTCGGATGGTCCCAATTTTAATTTAGAAAGTTCCCAACTTGATTTTGCCTTGAGATTCGTGCCCAATCAAGATAATTTTCCGAGGATGTATCACATATAAAAACTGCTCATTTTATAATTTAGCCAAATAAATTCAAACAATTTTTTTCATTTATGATCCGTACATAATTTCTCGAGAATTTTGTTTATCTTTACTTACAACGGCTAAGTTTGTTCTTCTTTTTATCAACCAAATGGCTTAACCCAACTTAAAAACTTAGCTTAGCTTAACTTATTGATAAGATCTGCCTTTGAAGATTGCCAAAAATAATTATTTTATTTTTTAATTAAATATTCGCAACAAAAAAAATTGATTTGATAAAGCCTAAATTTTCACGCAATTTTCATATCTTAAATTACTGAAGTATTTTGGCCAAGAAACTTAAGTGATTAATTATGCAATCATCTGCATTTTATTTTCAACAAATACATAGTTAAGATAAAACGTTTAGATAACAAACCAACAACATCAATAACACTTAAATCAAAGTTCCTATGGGCTTAAATCAAACACAAAAAATTATTGAGTATATTTGGAGTCACTCAATTCTAAGTTTTTTTTAACATACTTAGATGTACCAAAAACATAAAATAATTACAATTTTTTTAATGTTCGATGAAGTGTAAAATGAACTTTCTTTATTAGATTTAGATGAGAATTTGAAACTGCTGATCGATCAGAGGATTATTACTCGATTTTTACTCGGTATTGCTAGGTATTGTTTGATAATAACGAGGAATACCACTTTGGGAAGACCAATACCGAGTAATACCAAGCAATACCGATTTTTTCTAGAAAAAACTCGGTATTTTTTGGTATTACTCGGTATTGCTCGGTATTTTATCTTCACATAATGATATTTCTCATTATTATTGATATTGCTCGGTATTTCTCGTTTTGTGCCTGCGATCTTAGTGCCGGCCGAACGTAGCTCTACGTACGTTCACCGGACCAAATAAAAGTTCGAGAATTTGACTCTTAAGAGAACATAAGAGAGTAAAAGAATTCATGCAGCCGACCTAGCATAGCAGGATAAAGGCATGTTTTGCTGTTTGTTGTTGTTGTTGGATAAAGTGCCCAAAATTTTGACAAAAAATATCAAAAACATCATTCAAAAATCTATAAATAGGCATTACTCCATAAATGTTGCAATATGAAAGCCCAAAATCAAGCTGATTTATCATGAAATATTATCAAATTGAATCCTTTTCTATTATAAGAAACAAAAAAGAAAAATCACATTCTAGTTGGATCCCTTACAAGTAGTGTCAGATAAGAACTTCAGAGTCAAGCATTATTTGAATATGTTGGACCAAAAAACAGAAACAAAACTGTAGTCAATCTATTACTTTCACTGTCAATTCACATAAAACCAATGGCCACTAAGCTTTCCTTGTATCACTTTTTCTGTATAGATGGCTTATCATATACAGTTTGCCCATGTTTCCAATCCTACAAAAATGATCAAAGAAAATATCAAATGATCTATCTGATATATCAAATAAAAATTATAAAAAATCTATTAAAAAAAAGAAAAAACAAATTACCTCATGAAGCAGCAAGCCCTCCATTTCAAGCATGTGGATGACATGCCCCATTTTCGGTCGCTTGAGTGCATCCGGATCGACGCAACGAAGTGAAACTAGCAGTGCCCGTTTCAGCATCTTCGACGAAGGCTTCTTGAAGATCTTAGGGTCCATAACATCCTCAGATCTTCTTTCTCCAACCATATTCTTCAACCATTCAACCAAATTCACCTACAAAATACAAGTTAACTTACAGTCACCTCATCAAAAACAGTCCAAAACTTAGAAAAAGAACGATTTTTGTTTTTCATGGGAGCAACCTCTCCAGGTGGCCTTGAGTAATCTACTGGGGTTCTACCAGTTATGACCTCCATGATTAGTACTCCAAAGCTGTAAACATCACTTCGCTCATTCAACATTCCAGTACTAGCATATTCTGGTGCCACATAGCTGCAAATAAAAAAATAGTTCAGTGCTTACTTTCATGTTAAGTTTAAGATGAGGATTCACAAAGCCAAGTCTAGCATATGTTGTTTATTATCATGAACATTATGAGCATATGATGTTAAAACTTTGTTTGGGACGGTTTCTTCCTGCTTCCTAAAATAGCTTTCTAGTACAAAAATTAAAAATTTTGTACTAAAAAGCTGCTTGAAGAAGTAGTACAAAAGCCGTCCCAAATGAAACCTAAGACTATGGAATAAGGAACTCACCCAAATGTTCCCATGACGCGAGTCGTAACATAAGTCCTCTGCGAGCATAAGAGCTTGGCAAGCCCAAAATCAGCCACTTTAGGATTCCATTGCCTGTCAAGTAGTATGTTGCTAGATTTCACATCTCTGTGTACAACTTTTGGTTCTAGCCCCTCATGAAGATATGCTAAGCTGCAGAACTCCTCAACATTATGTACATTTCAAATATTAAAGAATGTGAAGCAGTTTAAAAGGAACCTCTTTTTTTTTTTGTGTGTAGTGATTTAGTATGAGTAAGCATAAATTAGATGTAGACAGGATAATATCTCAGAATTTTGATAATTAGCTTTAAAAATTTTTACCAACTAAACTAACTGGTTGCAGTCGCCGGCACCTAAATATCACCGTTATTAATCACTTTCGCAGACTTGCATAACATAAGCTTCGTTTGGGACAGCTTTATTTTTGTTTCTTAAAGCAATTTTTTAGTTAAAAAATTAAAATTTTTGTACTAAAAAGCTACTTTAAGAAGCAGAAAGAAAGACGTCCCAAACAAAGCCTTAATCACTTGCTTCCAAAAGACTTCATAAAGTTAATATACTAGTTTGTCTTCATATTAACTACACTCAGATTGTCCAGCAACATTTTATATGCATTTATCAATTACTATGGTTGAGAAAGAGCTATCAAACCAATACACTTCAAAATTAGCAAGAAGTCGAAATCTGGCAACATGCCACAAATCATTTAAAACTAAACTAAGGCTTTCTTTGGGACGGCTTTTTACTGCTTCTTAAAGCAGCTTTTTAGTACAAAAATTTAATTTTTATACTAATAAATTATTTTAAGAAGCAGTAAGAAAGTCGTCACAAACGAAGATTAGGTTACAAACAATAGGATTAAGCAGTGAATTTACTTACTGGCATCATTAAGCATACAAAATAAGAGAGATTTTTTTCACTACCACATCAATCCATTAAAGATCAAATTCTATTGATTCACATCTGCACACGAATACACCCTAAAATATCCTTAACCAAATTCTAAATAGCAATCAGGAAAGGAAAACTTGTTACCCTTTAGCAGTTCCCAGTATTATGTTCATCCTGATGTCCCAAGTAAGTGGACTTACATCCCCCACATCACCATGAAGCCACTGATCCAAGTTACCATTGTCTACATACTCATAAACCAGCATCCTACCAGAAAAAAGCTAGCTTTACTTGAAGGAACGAAAGTTTTAAAAGCTGATTCATCTTCAGCTAAAATTTTAGTACTTCAGGAATGAAGAAGAAAATGCGAGGAGAAGAATTAGATACCTATAGGCCCCTTCAACGCAGTAGCCAAGCAATCTGACCAGATTCTTGTGCCTAACTCGCCCAATTGTTTCAACCTCTCCTTTGAATTCCTTTTCAGCTTGCCCTCTGTCGCCAAAAAAAGCTCAAACTTTAGCGTATAAGGAACAGTTAATTTCCATGTCAAGCGTGTGACAGTCACTGAAACTGAACAATGGAGTTGAATTTACTATTCTGCAAGAATTTCTAGGCGAGATCATAGAGGCAGAGTTCGAGCAACTAACTACTAAATTTTAATAATTTACGACTAAACTGCTAAAGATTTTTAAAAAAATTCTGTTGTTTTTGATAGAAAGTAAATGAAAATCATAAATAATTGAATAGTAATAATAATAATCTAAATACCGTTAAACTATTAAGATTTTTGTATAATATGTGAAAAATTAATTATGTTTTATATTAAATTTATTTCAACGCAAATTCAAAACATATTTTAATCAGATCTGTATTGAAAAAAAATTTTTTTTCCAAATGAAGAGAATGTCAAACCGTCATGCAAAATTGAACCAAGTTGTGGAAAAGAAAAAAAAAAAACCTGTTATTGAGCAGGTTCTTGATCGCTACGATCGTTCCATCATCCAGCACTCCACGATAGACGATCCCATAACCCCCTTCTCCGATCACATTCTCATCAGCAAAATCACCGGTGGCCACTTCGAGCTCCCGTAGCGTGTACCAGTAACCCCAGCCCAGATGCGAAACCTCCGGCAGACGCACTAATCCTTTAACCAACGCCGAGCAATCGGCGGCGGTGCGACTACTCTCCTCGATTGGATGCGGGCGTTGCTGGTCGGAGATCAAGGCGAGATGGTCTTCCTTGCGGATGACCACCTCCATCTTGCCGATTGGAGGGGCCGCAGCGGGTTTAGGAGAGCGTTGGTGGACTATTTTGAGGATTTCCTTGGAGATGGGAGGGGTAGCGTCGCGGAGGTGGAGCTTGAGGGGTTTGCGGCTGGAGGAGTAGGAGGGGGGAGGGAGGGAGCGGCGGCGGTGGCGGAAGGCGAAGCAGAGGGAAAGGAGGAAAAGGAAGAGGACGATGGAGGCGCCGACACAGATTCCGATGAAAACATAGAGGTGGAGGCCAAAGATTGGGGTTCGCTTGGAGAGATTGTTGCTTAGGAAGGAAGTACCCCAAAATGACATTTTTTCGCCGTTTAGCCCTTCACTAGCTTGCGAAGCTGAGCAAATCGAGGGCTTGGTAAGTGAAGGAGATGATTCGCATTGGGGTTCTTTACTCTCCGAATCTAGGATCTTAATTGAAGGGGAAGACGGCGAAAGAAGTAGCAAGAAGAGAGTAGCACGGCTTCTCGCTCTCTCTCTCTCTCTCTCCGGTCTGGCGGTCTGGGCAGGTTGCCCGGACTTTGAATGGAGATGTTGAAGTCGCGTGAGAGTTACTCAGTATCTGACAGTCCGCCGCCGGAGGCGGCCCGTGAGATCCATTAAATTGGCCATGAAGAGCGCGGCTGCAGTATTTTTTACCTGATGCCTAGGATGGCTAAAAAAGGTTTTCCCAATACTTTTGTCAACTGGATTAAAATGTGCATTACTGATGTCAATCTTTCTATAATTCTCAATGGTGCTTTGGAGGGCTATTTTTCTACTTTTGCAAGGCTGAGGCAGGGGTGCCCTCTAAGCCCTTATCTTTTTTGCCTTGCCATGGATGCCCTCTCAAACCTATTGGAGGGGAGAGAATTTAAAGGTGTATCAGCTAACAACTTCACTCTTACACATTTGCTTTATGCTGATGATGTATTGATTTTTGGTGAGGCCCATTCTAAGAACTGTCATAAGCTTGCTAGCATTCTTAGTGATTTTGCCAATGCCACGGGATTACATATTAACTTTGATAAAAGTGCTGTTATGTTTCCCAAGCATCTTAGATTTCAGCATGAGATATATCAAATTCTCTCCATTCACAATATTACTTCTAAGATCTCTTATCTTGGCATACCTCTGTCATTTCAAAGGCTTAAAATTGAAGATTATCTTCCATTTATGGATAGCATCAACAAAAAGATGAATGGTTGGAGGGCAAATCTGTTGTCTTTTGGGGGTAGACTTCAGTATTTAAAGTTTACAATCCAAAATACGATTGGGTATTGGATTCATGGTTCTATCTTACCAAAAATAGTCCACAAATTTTTCAAAAAGACAAGTTCCATATTCTTATTTTTTGGGGATTGTTAGTCCTTTAGAAAGCTGCATATGGTTTCTTGGGATGTGATATGTCGTCCTAAGAATAGAGGCGGGTTGGGTATTCCTTCTGTTAATGCATTACAATTTGCTAATAATTGTTCTGTAATTTTTCGGATGTACAATTGTCCTTCACCTCTATCCAGCTGGTTAATCAGCAAATACTCTTCTCCATGGCACCCTCCTCCCAACAATGCATCAAAATTCTGGAAATCTGTATGCCGAACTGCCTTACATGCCAAAAACTGTTTTAATTTCAACATCACTAGCAAGGCCCCCATCTCTTTGAATTGGGATCACTGGTTCCATAATGTCACTCTTGAGAATTATTTGGGGGGTGCAGATTCCATTCCTGAACTTCTTCTGAGGGATTTTTATTATAATTCTCAATGGAATATACCTGTTTTTATACCTATGCAGCTGAGATGTCTTTTTGATTGTGCATCTCTAGGTGTAGAACCCTGTTTATTGTGGAAGAACAAGAAGGTCTACAAGTTTAAAAATTTTATTGATGAGTTTTATGCTGAGATTCCTCACTGCTCTTGGTTCAAATCGATTTGGCATAAAAGACATAGTTTGAAACACAATGTTTTTGTGTGTCTTGCTATTTGTGGGGGGCCTTAAAACTTCTGATGCATTACGTACAAGACATATATTCATCCCTACGAAGTGCAGCTTATGTCACACATTTGATGAGTCGGTATCTCATCTTTTTTTCGAGTGCTCATATTCATTTTCTATTTTGAACGCATTAATTCCGGATACTAAATGTCTGTTTCTCATACCGTCTCTGCTGCACCTATTTGTCTGGATTAATGATCTTTACAAAGGTTTCTCTTTGGTTAAAAACTTTTACAAACTCTTGGCTTGTTGCACTATCTATTACTTATAGAAAGAGAGAAACTCTAGAAGATTTGGGAGTAAAATGGAAAGCTCTTCATCGATTGTTTTTGGCATTAAAAGAGTGATGTTTGAGAAAGTTTCTCAATGGAAGGATCCTATCAAATTGCTGGAACTGCTTTAAGCTGCCTGAATTTTCTGCTTCGGGTCCCAATTTTTTCGAGAGGTTGCTGTCCCATTTCATTAAGTCTGCAGTTTTTGGCTCGCTTGGACGATGATGAAGCTCCATTCTGCAGCTCCCTTGGACGGTCTTCGGGCAACCAGGGAATAGAGATCCTTCTTATTCAAATTTTGTTAATTCTGAGTCCAGACACACAGGCAATGGAGCCTTTTCCGATCTGAGTTTTTATAACTGTTAATGTTGTATTTTTGGTTCAGCAATTTTGTATTCCTGCTGACTAAGTTCCTTTTGCTTTTCGGATGGCCTATTGATGGCTATCTTTTATTACTGATGTAATTCTTTACATTTTTGGTTAAATATACGGGCTAAGCCCAAAATTTTCCAAAAAAAAAAAAAGATAAAAAAAAAGAAAAATTAATTAATTATTTAATTACTCATAATAAAAAATTGTTTATTTAAAAAAACTATTTTTTATGTAATATTTAAGTTTGAAAACAAATTAATCACTGAGCACACCATTACAATAATAAATTAAGTATAATTATTAAGAATTTCAATAATATTTATCAATGATAATTTCTGCCTATTATAAATTAAGCTTATATATCAAAATGCAACAAAACAATTTTGTTTATCTTTACTTACAACGGCTAACCTTTTTCTTAATCCACCAAATGGCTTAACCCTACTTAAAAACTTAGCTTAGCTTAACTTATTCATAAGATATGCCTTTGAAGATTGCCAAAAACAATTTTTTTTTTAATTAAATATTAGTAACATAAAAAAAATTGATCATTCCCTAAAGTTTCATATCAAATCATTTTTTAAGTAATTTTGCCTCATATTGCGAATAATACAAACAAGTATCACAAATGATTACTTACCTTTTCTTAATCAAAATTAAACAATTAAACACAATTAAAGATCCACTGATCATTAGTTTGGGAGTTTGATTAGGATTTCATTTGAGTCAACTTTTTTACTGCTTCTTAAAATAATTTTTATTATAAAAATTTTAATTTTTTAATTAAAATTTATTTTAAGAAGCAATAAAAAAGTCATCCCAAATAAAATCTAAATCTTTTGTACTGATCACTGTATCATTATATTAGAAGATTAATTAAAATTATCACATTATAGTTTAGATTTGATCTTTCAATTTTATTGTATATAAATACTAATCACCAATATTTGTTTATATCAACAATTGATGGGCTTACATCAACCATATTGTGGAAAGCAACTTATAGCCAATATTTGGAGAAGTTCACAAGACAAATAGACAACATATAGGATAGTGTCTCATTTTCTCATTCTAAGCAAGCTTTAAATTGTTCCACATCATAAATATTTATATTTTTTAAAAACTCTTTTATTTTATACACAAAATTTAAAGCATAATAATGATTTAACTTAGCTCATTTTTATAAATAAAATTATTTGTTAAAGAGTTGAGCATTTCAAGAGATAAATCAAATAAAATTCAACATATAATTGAGATTACTTTCTTCTTCTTTTTTTTTTATTTGGCTCTTACTTTCTCACTACTTTTAAGAAAATTTTGTGGTAAAATATAATTTGAACAACAGTTTCGAAAAATGTTATTTTTCTCACAAAATTTATCATTATTTTTATAAAAAAATACAGTCATCTCAAATAAACTTTTAATATGATTTATAAATTAAAACAACTCTTGACCTGAAGTAAGTCAAAATTTGCTATGCTAGGATTTGTGTCATAACCGCCCTTTTTTCGTCCCCCTTCCGCCCTGCCTCTCCCTCTGTTTTCCTCTGAGGGGACCCTTCTCTCCATGGGCTCCCCTCCTAACCCCCTTAACTTTCCTCCTCTTCCCCGCTCTTCTATAGCATCCTCTTCTTTGTTGTTAGACTGGTCGAATATCATTAACCCTTCTTACTTCTCCTCCAATGATCTTCCTATCTCATTTCTTCACACTGAGGACGAGGTTATTATCTTCCTGAAAGAAAAAATGGATGGTGCCTCAGAAGAATGGAACCTTTCTCTAATAGGTTTCTCAGTTGGGAGAAGACCCGATTATGAGGCTCTTCTAGCGGCTATCGGCAAGACATGGAAGCTTCAAGGTAATATCCAACTATTTAACTTTAGCGGTAGCTTTTTTCTCATTATGATTTCTTCCTCTGTAGATTCTGAGATGGCTTGGTCAGTTGGAGTTTGGTTTTTTTTCTAGGGAAACCTTTTATTTTGCAAAAATGGTCTCCTAGATTTTGGCCACAAAAGGAGAATTTCTCTTTTGTTCCCATTTGGTTTAAGATCCTGGTTCTTCCCCTTTGCTGTTGGAATTTGGAGAACATATATGGGATAGCTAGTAAAGTTGGTATTCCACTAGCAGTGAACGTTTTCATTGCTTAAAAAACTCTCCTCACCTCTGCTAGAGTTTGTATGTAGGTCAACAACAAAACTGTTTATATGGGTCACATTCATATTTCTATTGAGGATGAAATCATTAATATGAAAATTCAATATGAATGACGGCCAACCCCTTGTGACTTTTATGGCTCATTAGTTCACTCTTCGGGTTCTTGCACGTCTCAGCCTTCCCCTCAACAAGTCAAGGCCGCTATGACTATTCCACTGAATAGAGGCAAAAGACCATCCAGGGACCGTAAAGTAGCTCAAAGCTGTGCCAACAATAGGAGTAAGGTTCCTCTTCCCCGAACCCAAATTCCTATAAACCTGTAACATTCTCTCTCTTAAACAAAATATTGAAAAGCCCATTTTAGAACACCTTTCATCTTCCTACCACATCCCTAGCTTAAAACAACCAGTTTGCTTAACCCGCAACAACTTCTATCGCATACTCCTAGTCCACATGCTGAAAAGATAACTTCGGAAGACCATCCATCTTCCTCTGACATCATTAGCATGAACCACGCCTTCATATTCATACCTCTTCCCAACCCTCTAGCTGCAAATATTTCTAATCTTAACTCTCCTATTGATAAAAACATCCAGACTTCCATTATTCCTAGTGTTTATGAAAAAACCCCACTTCTATAATTTCCGTAAATAAATATGATGCTCTCATTGAATCTCATTCAAAAGCTAATTTTATGGAAGATGCTTTTGTGGATAACAACTCTCTTACCAAGCTCAATTTAGAAAAGCCTAATCAAACTTCATCCAAGGCCTCTTATCAAAAAATTCATAGATCCATGCACACGCGAAAGGTTTCCTCATCTTTCACAAAATCTCAATGATCCTTCCTTCCATTGCCTCATGGAATATTAGAGGGTTCAATAACCCCAACAAAGTTTTTACTTGCAAGTAATTGGTTAAATCCCATAATCTAGAAATGTTGTGCCTTCTGGAAAATTAATAGGCAGGGTTGTCCATTAAGTCCGTACTTATTCTACATTGCCATGGATGCCCTTTCCTTTTTTTTGGATTCTTTTGTCATGGGGAATTGTTTTGAGGCTGTTGATATTAACGATTTTTACCTTTCTCATCTACTATAAGCTGATGATATTCTTATATTGAAAAGCTTATCTCCTTAATTGCTCAATTTTGAAGGAAATCCTTGCCACTTTTGTTGATTCATCCGGCATGATGGTAAATCCTCAAAAAAGTTTCATTATCCTACATCCGAATAATCCTATTGCAAATGATATTTGTGCCTCTCTTAACATCCCCCTCCTTTTTCTCTAAAATCACTTACTTTGGGCTTACCTATTTACATGAAGAGAGTCCATCTTTCTGATTTCTCTCCCCTTCTTGATATTATTACTAATAAGCTTTCTAGTTGAAAAGCCAAATCTCTTTCTTTTGTAGGTAGACTTTAATATCTTAAATTCACCATTTGGAACATAATTGCTTATTAGATTCGTGGAGTAATCATAGCTAAATCATGTTTTAAGCAAATTGAGAAATTTTTTAGCAAACTTCCTGTATTTTGGTGACACTAATGCTAGGAAAATACATATGGTTTCATGGGCTAATACTTGCAAGCCAAAAAATTAGGGGGGGGGGGGGGGGGGGGATTTCTGTCCGGTATGATATGGGGAATTCCTGCTTCACATGCTCTTACATATGCTTTCAATTACTCTCTGATTTATAGAATTTATAACTTTTATTCTTTGCCATCTTCTTGGATTTTAACAAATACTACACTCCTTGAAAAAACCCTTCATGTGCATCCTCTTCTACGTGGAAGAGTATTTGTGTTACAACCCTCAAAACAAAAAATAGATTATGTATTAAAGTTAAGATTTGCAGTCCTATTTCCCTTAAATTGGATCATTGGTGTAATGATTTTTCTCTTATTGAGCTCCCTCACCATGACTCTCAGATTGTTTCTTTTCCCACTGAATCTCGCCTTATTGTTATTTTTGACTCTACTGGTTGGAAGTTGCTAGCTTCCTGTCATGTTTCTTTCTATCCCAATTCACATTGATGTTAGTAGATGCTATTTGATTTAGAACTCTGAAAATATAGGTGGTTTTCAGACTTTCTTCCAAGATTAATACAATGAGAAAAGTTGTTGTCTTGTCATTCTGCAGTCTGGAATAAGCATTATATGCTCTTAGATTCTCTATTTTTGGTTGTCTTTGTTTAGTTGGAGGTCTTAAAACTGCTGATGCTCTTATCAAAAGAAATATTGATGCTGATCCTACTTGTTTTATCTGCAAATCAAAATTTGAGAGTGTTTCACACTTATTCTTTGAGTGTGATTTTTGTTTCTCTATCATCTCAGCTCTCATTCCTAGTATAAAAGAGTTTCTTATGTGCCCAAATCTATTTCAAATTTTAGATTTTATTGTTGGAAGAGCAAATCACACTTCACTGCACATTTTGTTGTTATGGTGCTTGATATATTACATTTAGAAGTAAAGGAATGCGAGGAAATTCATTAATTGTTTTAAGAGCAACATCACTATTTGTGGGAATATTAAAAAAGGAGTTCATCTCAAGCTTTTGAATCTGATAAATTTTGAGGAGTTTAGAAATTTGCTCACTACTATGATTTAGCTTTCTTTGTTGCTTGTGTTTCCGCCTGTCTAGTCTCTTATTGGTAGTGGTGTTTTTATTTTGATGGTTTTTCATTGATGTTGTATGCCTTTCATGATATTTGTTATGAAATTTTGTGGCTTTTATCTAGTGGGTTTATGTTCAACTCACCTGTCTACTGCTCTCGATTTTTGCTAATTATTCGAGTTTGATATTTGAGGCTAGGATGATCAAATTGCATCTTTCTTCTGAAGGATGGCGGCTCTTTGCAACATGATCTCTCTATGATGGGAGTTCTTGCAACCTAGGACTTTTCTAGCCGGCTGGATGCAATTTCATATTTCTGAGCCGATTGGTTTCTTTTTGGATTTTGTGGCTTTAGATGGCTCATCAATTTTGCTCCTTTTCTTCTGTTTGCTCTGGTTTTATGCTAATGTATTTTTAACACTCTTTTGATAGGCTATTGCTCTTGGCTCTTTTCTATAGGTTTTCCTTTTTTTGTTCCTTTCTTTGTTTCTGATTATTCTCACAATCTTTTCTGTTACTATTTTCTTATAATGAAATTTGGGCTATTCCCTCAATTTCTCCAAAAAAAAAAAAAAAGAAGATTTGGGCTCGCTTGATCTTGACTTTCCTTTGGACGCTTTTAAGGGAAAATGCACAACTTTGATGAGCAATTTGATTCACTGATCAGTAGCGTTGGGTGGGAAGATTTGAGTCACATGAAAATAGAATTGTTAAAGAAACAATTGTAATATATATATATATATATATATATATATATTATATTATATATTATATATATATATAGTTTGAAACTTGAGGAATCGACACGGCGCAACATTATTCATCAATAGATCTCATATTACAAAAGATTACAACTTAAAGCTTATGAAAGAAGTAAGAGTGGAAGCTACATGACTAAAATACATAAGAGTGCATAAACATAAAACTAAATACATTAAAATTCGGAGAAAACGGTACTCAAAACCGCTATTAAGAAGACCAAAGAATAGATTGACATTATTGCCAAAAAAAAATTTTTTAATGAGCTAAGGAAAAAGCTGAAAAAAGCAGTCTTAATGCACTAAAAGAGCTAATAAAGAGCTGCCCAGAAATTTGCCATTTTATTTAGCTTTATTTCATTAATTAAATTTTTCGTTAATTATAAGAAAATGGAAATTAAATAATATATATATATATATTATATAATTTCATAAACTCAAAATATAGTATCATAACGCAAAGTTCAATATATAGGCCCAATAAATAATAAATAAACATTTTTTGGGTATTTAAGTCAATTAAGGCAGACTCACGCACACATCACATACACAGACTCGAACTCAAGACCTCTTGATTGATAGCTTAGACTCCCAACCAACAGACCAATGTGAGTTGTAAAATTTTCTATTTTATTAATGAGTCTTTGGCTAGAGAAATTCAGTGAGGAGTCCGAACAGTAAAAAATCGTCCGGATGTGAGTGAAAATAATGTGTACACTTGCTCAGAAAATAACAAACTGAAAAAAATTGAGCTGCAATAAAAACTTAGCAATGCTCAAATCAATAAAGATAACAAAGCAAACAAGGCCTAAAGACGGATAAGGCAAAGAAGAGACAAAAGCCCCAACACAAGAAAAAAACCAATGAGCTGAGGAAGAAGAACAAAACCTCCAGAGATTGAGGTTTCGTTTGTGATGACTTTTTTTTGGTTTTCTAAAACAGTTTTTTAATAAAAAAAAATTTTGAATTTGAAATTTTGCACTATAAAGCCGTTTTAGAAAGCAGTACGAAAGTTGTCCCAAATGAAGCCTGAGATCGGGCAACACGTAATTCCCCCGGTTGCCCCGTCCAAGGAGAAAGGCCTGGTGAGAAGTGAATTCATCATCGTCCAGGGAAGAAAGCTAAGCTCGCCAGACCCAGTTCAAGAAAAAATTCAACAAAATGTGTAGAGAGCTGCAGCAAATCCCTACAAAACAATACCAATAAGGAAACCTGGGAACACCGCAAGTATCAGAGATCCAGCAATACCAAGAAAGAGGCCGGCTAGAGGACCCCAAGCCATCCAATATTGAATCAAAGTTTAGGCTTCGCTTGGGTGGCTTTCCTAATGCTTTTTAAAGCAGCTTTTTAATACAAAATTTTTTAATTCAGAATACTAAAAAATTGTTTTAGAAAACAGTTAAAAAACTATTCCAAACAAAATCTTAATATGTTCTTTGATAACATCACCATATATCCATTTATCCAGCTTAAACTTAACAGTTTTTAACAATTTTGGCTCTAATAAAGGATGAGCTAGAAGCATTGTGGCCAAACTTCCTGTTGTTTCTTTCAATCCAAATAAAATAAATAGCACAGCAGGTAAGAAACAAGTGAAAATGGACAAATCCCACTCTGATTTGTCGCATGGCCTCTTGTTTCCATTTAGGGTGGCTTGTGAAATCAGGTACAGTAATCAGAAAATGCAGCAGCAGTAGAATCAGAAAGTGACAGTATCTTTTCCACCATCAATGGATTGAAACCTTGGAGATCATTAAAACTAAGAAGAGAAATAATTAATGCCTACAGTTTAGTAGCAGATAAAGATAGGAGAATTCATTGCCGATATCCAAGGTAAATATTAACATCAAGAACAGTCATTCTAGAAGGGTAAAGTTTTGTTTGAGACAACTTTCTTATTACTCCATAAAATAAGTTTTTAGTAAAAAAATTTCTAAACTAAAAATTTCTGTATTAAAAAATTATTTTAGAAATCAATAAGAAAACTATTCCAAACGAAGCCTAAAACTAAAGTAGACAAGTTGGTGGAGAAATTTCATTATAACTCTTATCAATAACAGGAATGAATCCAGCTAGCTGCATTGTTCACTCTAGGGAAGAAGGTACCAGCTTTTGCAGATGTTTCTTCAGAAAAGCAGATGTTTCTTCAGCAGTAATTTAGGCATTTCGATTTCTTTTCTAACAAGTACTTAATTTAGACATCCAAGGGCTTTGTGATTTGCTGCAAAATAGATTCAAGTAAAAGGTAATTTGAAAAAACTACTTACTGAGTGTTTGATTTGAAATAAAGAGCACTTAATCGACATCAAGCCATTTCACAATCAATTTCTTACTAAAAAGTGCTTCTAAGTAGATGAACTTAATTAGGCTGCATTACTATGCACATGAAATGGAGTAATTTGCATCTACTTGATTTGGGAGGGACAAAACAACCTCTAACAAAAGGCCAAAACTTATCAAATTCAAGCTAAATAATAGATCTGGTCAATTCTCAGTGGATACTAACATAATCAAAGCTTGAAATAACAAATCCAACTGCCTAACAAATACAACACGCTATGTCGCTTACATCTACAATGCATATGGTCGAGAGGAACAGTGAAGAACTGCATGGAATAAAAGTTAATGAAATATTGAGGGTTAACTTTAGGGTTGTTAAATACAGTGGATTATATTTTTGAATATTAATTGAATTTGGTATAATAAAAAATCTAGTTTTAGGTCTCCCTCTTTAATGCCTTGAATTTATTTTTAATGTAAATATTTGTTTATGCAAAGCGTTTTAGAATGCAGCCTTTTGAAAGTATCACATATTCTTCGGTCTGTGCTTAATTAGCTTGTGCATGCGTTATCAGAACGGATGGAAAAATTGCAGTAAAAAATGCACTTCTGATATAACATTTTTTGGGGACTTTTGAGTGAATTTAATTGCAATATCAATGCACATACCAAATATTTCCCCAAAAAAAAAAAAAAAAAAATGCACATACCAATGTTTGCATTTGGCCCGAGTCACAAGGAAGGAGCTCAAGCTCCCCCAACAATTAAACCCTAAGTATCTTTTTTTCCTAACCAAGTGAATAGATTAAAGCAACTTTCTTCAGAATGTCAGTAGATTTGCAGGCAAGCTAATGGATGCAATGTGACAAAACGTAAAATTTCAAGGGCAGGTCTTCTGCCTTCAGGGAAGGGAAGAAGCGGCTGCCCAATGGATCCTAAGTATTCCCTTGTCATTTCTGCAACCGTAATGTGATATATTTTTTGCATCTGTTCGTCTCAATATTATGCTCTCGTATGGTCTAGGGGTGTCAAAATGCATTTTCAGGTCGAGTTCGGATCCAACTTGAAATAGATCTGCCTTCAACTGACATGACCCAAACCCGACCCAATTAACTAAACGGGTCAATAACTAGACCTGAACTATCTCTAACCCGATTTTACCTGACCCGACCCACTGACCCAGTTGAGTGCGATGGGTGACTGAGTGCGGGCGGTCGAGCAGGCAAGCGAGCGCGTTCGGCGGGCAAGTCTAGCAGATGAGCATGACGGACGAGCACGGGTTGCTTTCGGGTTGACCCAAACCCAGCCCAAAATGTCAATTGGGTCAAGATATGAAACTCGAACCCAACCCGGGTCGGGTTTTTGAGTTGTGTCAAATATTGACACCACTAGCATGTTCTTTAGATATAATGTTTCGAATAGTGGAAAAGCAAGGAAATAACCTTCACGTTGGGCTTCAACGGGTTTTTTCTTAAACTGCACAAGGAGAAGCTCTTAATCAGGTATACACTTTTATTTTAGCAAATGTTAGAGCTTATTGCAATAGGTTTAATTGTTAATAACTGAAGAAGATAAATGCTAATCAAGTTTTAATGAAATTGATTCCCTAATTTAGTCCCACAAAAAGATCCAAACTCCAAATTAGAAAATTTGTGATATCACATGATTTTCCTTTTTCCGCTAATTCATATAATTGTCATATGGTCAAAAAGCAAGTACTAATGTCAAGAAATATAAAAGAAAACTTTTGAGCCTCAACATAACACGATTAAAGTTATATAAGCTAAAATCTTATCAAGCCTCATCAACTTAGCACCAATACAAGTCCTTACCTTTCATTTTTATCCTTTTTATGTAGTTGACTTGGAAACTTGAACGAAGAACTAGGGTGAAGCACGGCGAGAGAATACTGGTACATTGAAACCTTGCCTTGTTCTCTGTAACAAATACAATCTTCATAATTTCAAACAATATTTGTTATTAAATCAAACAAAATCTCTACTTTCTGGACCAACAGAAGGTTTTGAATATCATATCAACAACTCCAGATGAACCCAAAGCGATATAGAAGGCAATCACTGATTTCATTTCTAGCTAAAATAATCCAGAGAAAATAAGATATGCAGTTCATAAACTACACACTGCTAGTTTAAAATTTTTTGTTGATTTCCTAAATAAATTATATGAAAATTATCTGGATAGGTTTCCTCTGTACAGATATCTTTCCTTAATTTCACAATAGAGTGACTCGTTAACTCTTATAATGCAGCAATCAGTGTCTCTCTTCTGAAAATATAATTATGAAAGAGGGCAGTTCTCTTGCAGGGCTAGCAGAATTGGTTGCAGAGCTATTTAATCTAAAAATGATGGAGACAGCCCAATATAGTCTTCATAAATGTAAAATATTTGTTTATTAGTTGCACTAGTAACTTGAAAGCCTTAATACAATTTAGTTTTGTTCTTTATTGTGGGCTCCTTTTACTTTACACAGAGGTCAACATTTATGATGAAATGCTGCGTTGAGATTTGCAAGAAAAATAAAAAATTCAAATGTACTAGAGATACTCTAGAATTGATAGCAAATGAAAAGGGTATAAACAAGGAGCTTCAATGCTCGCTTAAGAACAGAGCCACTACTGCCAAACTAAAACTGGCGCATACACACAATACATGCCTACTAACATGATATGCATATGCTATGGATATCTTGGAGGAGTCCAACAGTCTAAGTTCAAATCAATTAGCTAACATTTCACTGGATTAATATGTGCATTTATTTAGTTTCTTTGTTTTCGTGCGACACAACGGATCTCCGAAGAACCTAACATGATCATTTTGAATTTTCAAAGAAATGTAATTATTTTCTTGACTATCAGTGGTGATGAGGACGAGAGAACAAAAGAAGGTAGAAAATAAATATTACTTCATTAATTAGGGGCATTTCATTTATTTAAATACAGTTATCCTTTTAAGCTTTATCTCTTCATTTTGAAAAGATCTCCTCCTTCATATGGATGTAAAGAATTTTTGTACCCACCATTATTTAGGTTGTACTTTAGAATCCAAATCGCATGATAGTTAAAGTTACAATTTACAAACCACCTGATTACACAGACCATAAACTCATGAAATGGCAGGTGCCAACTTAGAGTTCCTCATACTCTTTCACCCCTACGCTTGCTTAAATGATATAAAGCCCTAAAAAGGAGAATCATAAATAGCATTCAAAAGAAGGCCCTCTGGTGTTTACCTATTTAATATATTTGCCAAATACGGAGCTAGGCATATGTTAGGCCTGGACTGGCTCAAGGAGGGCCGGCTGAACCAGCCTAGGGGCTGGGCTGGTTTACTCTAGACGGGCAAAGCAAGCTGTCGCCCCCCTTGTGGGGCCCATTACTTGAAGAGGAGGGGGTGGTTTAGGCAGGTTTTGATTTAGAGAGGAGCTGTTTGGTAATTGGAATTATATTTGTCTGCTTTAAATAGATAGGAGGGATTAGGGTTAGAGTTATCTTGTAATTGGCTGAATTCTGTTTTTGTGCTTAAGTTTGCTTGGTCTCTAGCAGCGTCTAGAAAATTTGGGAGAGATAGATCCTCCTCTCGAATTGAGGAGCAATTGTATCTTGTTATTTTCTTCTCTATTTCATCCATTACTACATTGTTCTTGCAATGCCTCTTTGATACTTTTGAAATTTGTGGTGGGAAATCTCTGAAATCAAATCATTGATAGGTTTCTCTTGAATTCTACAAGTGTCCCTATCAGCATCATCACAACAAATATGTTCTTAAAGCCTCAACCCATAAGGACAGGTTGATCAACTGACTTAAGAAGCAACCTCAAATCTAATAGCAAAAAAATAAATTATGAAAGTCTGGACATGCTAAGCTGCCAAATCAAACTAGCCAAACCAGCAATCAAAATTCCAAATTCAAACAATGGGGAACTTGTATAGTGAGAAATTGTTTTTATTGAATAAAATATCAAAAATATAAGTTTGTTCATCGCAGTTTTCATTTCCTTATTTTTTTAGTTATACGTCTGTATCTATACAATCTTTACAAAACCTAACTGAAGCAATGAAAACACTTTAGTTCCTTCTAGCTAGAAAGCACTTTAGTCAAAACAGCATATAGGTGCATGAACACAGATCAATTGTCGGAAAAGCTGTTCTTCTGATATAAGTTTTTAACTTAGAGTACATTGATGTTGATGTACATTGCTTCTACATGTAGAATGCTTAATGCCTTGCACTAAAAACATACATTGACCAAATAATTTACATGTAGTTCTATCTATTTACTTGTGAACCGTGATCCTAACCATTATGTGGTTGAGGTATTCAACTTTTATCCCATATCCACCGGCTCGGTTTGAAAATTTGCTTCAGAAGAGCCATTTTAGGGACATTCCAGTGCTCCACATGCCTTTTAAGAGCATAGATGGAAGAAATAAGCAAACAAACATTTAAATAATCGCAGAAAGAGAGGTATTAATCACTGAAATTTCTTAATACCTGCAGACCTTTCCAGAATATATATCAAAATAGTACTCCGTGTATCCAGTAGCTGAATGGAAAACAAAGAAAATTTTATATTACTAAGAGGACTTCCAATTAACAGTAAGGATATAAGAAGATATTGAGAAGTTTGAGAAGGCCAAGTAGCTGATAAAAAAAGCACACCAGAAAGAATAGGCCTCCAAGGAAATGACATGACACAGCTAAAACGCCAGTGCCCAATTCCTTTATCCTGTGATATGTTGTGGCAACCAATTACTCGCTTTGATCAACCATTTATTTGGAAATTTAAAACTTAATGCTTTTTGCAAAAAATTACAGTTTCCATGCTATCAGACTAAATCTAGAAATAGGTAAATACAAATATGATAAAATTACCTCACATTCTTCCCATTTCATTAGTTCCATGTTGGATTTCTCAAGTAATGATCCAAAATTTGAACAATTCCTCTTGAATCGGCGAAGACCTCTAAATGAACCAGCAGGATCAGCAAATTCACAGTCCTCATTGTAAGCACTCAAAGTCAGATTTCCTAGAGATGAGAAACAATGATTGGTTAGTATTCGAGGGAAATAAAATGCGGATGCCCAAGTTGGGTTAGGGCCATCTCTATTAGATCCAAATCTTAATTATCTATTTCATATCTCAAGTGAATTACATATATTCGAAGTAATCATGCATCTCAATCTCCACTCAGAGTGAGGGTTCTCCATATCATGCAAGACCACCCCTCCAGAAATTATTGCACATTGCATGCCAATCATCAAGGAGTTAGTTCACTTAAAATTTAGTGGTTTATTGGTTTGGCTGGAAGCCCATGCTTGGAATGGGTTTGAGAGCTTTTATAGTTTAAAGTACTTGTTAGATCTCGCCCACTTGGAAGGCACCATCAGAAAGGTAACAGGCAAACTTCATTCTTGGAAAGTTGAAAATCAGTTTTAGGGCAGGTTTTAGTGTAAAATGGAAATGATAGTTAATTATCAATTGTAAGTAGTGTAGGTTAAGGATTATGTGCAGTCTAAATAAACACAAGAATTAAGACAACATAAACTACATTCATGTAGGAAATTATTGCCCTTGCTCATTAAAATCACCTTGTGAAATATGTTCAATCTATATTCAAATACATGCATCAAAATAAGTTGGTCCCAAGAACACACAACTATGTGAAGGCAAAATAGCCGTTATTTGCCTACATACCATGTTTCAGACATCAAGTACATAATCAAGGAGAAATATCATGATTATTACTATTGGTTTTCGATCATTGAAATAAGGGTGATAAGAGTTACAAATCTCATCATTACCTATGAGCCACATACTGCCTATCAAAACAATGAATTAAAGAGCCCAAATTGGACTTGATATATTGGTAGATACAAATCCTACCTATAAGCTATTGATCTGCCGCTAGTACAGCAGGAACCTAACTGCTTGTTATATGGCATATGTGAGGCTATCTCTACCCAATCATGTTAAACAGTAAACGAGATACCAATAATGTCTAGCTGCCTGTAAATGGAAACCACAACAAAGAAACTTCTACTAAACAGGTAAATAGGCTGGGTAGGAAGCAAACAACTAGGATTTGTACAAGGAAGACAGCCACTGGAGCTAACACAGCACATCTGATATAAGTTAAGTCCGAAGAATATAATGAAATAAAACACCTCATACAGCCATAACCAATGACGATGGAATTATATTGTTTAAGGAGCAATATGATCATGGTTTTGACAACTGGTCTGGATCGGTCAGTTCAACCGGTTCAATCGTGAACCGTTCATATGGCTAGTTTGGTCTTCATGAAAAACCGGTCCAGCATCAAACCGGTTTGAACCGCCGGGTCAATTGGCCAACCGTTGAACCAGTTTCAGTTTTTAAAACCAGGCCTCTTCAATTCATAATATATTTAAATTATTTAATTTAATATAAAATATTTTATTAAAAATAAACTAATTTAAATATAACAAATTTTATTTAATAATATCATACAATTTTAAATTATTATGTATTAAACATTAGTAAATCATACCCACATGGTTCCATCACCCCATGTGGGCTTTTAACCCAAAATATAAGAAAAGCTATATAAACAACACAATACAAACCTCCTAAGTGATGTTGAACTAAACAACTAGCATAACTTTTTACAATGAGTGTATGTTAGATTGCTTCCATGAGAATTATTTGAAAAAAAATTATACATAATATTCAAATAAAAAATGATTATAATAAATTTTAAAGTTCTTAAATTTATAATTATCTTAAAAGTAGGAAGTTCGCAATGTCCATAACAACTAATCTGTGGGCAAGAACAAGAAGTTCGTATCGAAATACTACAATTCACCTATGAGAAGGAATAGGAAATTCGCAGTGCCCACAACAACTAGTTTGCAAGCAAGGGCAAAGTGTTTGTATCAAATAAATCAGTCTATTTATGGGAGAGATAGGAGAACTTATAGCAAGCAAGATAAGTCTCCTACGAATACTAGTATGATCTCTTAATGTCTATTGAACAAGCATTCTCTGTAAGCTATACTGAGTGGAATAATAATGACAAAGGGACATCTTCTATGTGTTACAAATTAAACCTAATTTAGAGTAACGCCACCGGATCCGCAACATATGTATAAGCGAACAGAAGGCGTTCGTAGGCCCTTAAATGAAATCCCGGGCTATTTTCTAAGTAAAATCACTTGCGCAATGGATTATGTTTAAATATTTTAAAATGCCCCTAATATATTAAATATGATCCATTGAACTAAATATATCCCTCCATGTGCTCCGATAGACCTATTAAAATTACAAATACAGATAGCCGAGAATGCTGCGCAGGGTCAAATACTACAACCCGCATGTGCTCCAATCGTCACATCTAAGTCTTAAATCCGATGATTCGAGAATGTTGTGCGGGTCTAATATTCAAATTTCATCCTCCTCGAAAAGACTGGAGTCGACATGACTTGAAGTATAAAATGCCTCCCAAAATTCTTACCAAAAATAAATTTAATGCATGTTGGGAGTATCACTACAATTCATCCTCAAATAGTCTATTGCTAACAAGGACGTGGCACGTACCCTCTAATCGGGTGGTTTTGTCGCAAAATGACACCATTATATTACGATCACGGCCAAAGCCCGTATATTCCCTAAAGGCGTCAAACTCTTGAGTGATGAATCATAGGGTATATTCGATAGGCATAAAGCCCTCTGTCAGCTAAAGTGGATTCAGATATATCCCCTTAGACAAACACCAACCCAGGTCTATAAGGTATTCTTGGATGAAGCAACCCTTATATTATTTCATAATTATTACAAAGTTATCTTATTATTTAAATATCATTTAAATATTTTTAATATTTATTATGTCATCTAGTTCGAACCCGGTTGAACCATTTCACCTTGAACCTCTATCTCTTTTTTGGTTATATCTCCGGTCCAGTTTTCAAAACCATGAATATGATACCCAATAATTCTTTTTTACTTCCATGATTCCTTTTTACTTTAATGACCAAAGCACAAGTAAAACAATGCTTTATAAATTAGTGCATGACTTGTTTATCAAACATGCATATATTATGAGGATACATTAGTCGTTTAATTAACCAACCACATTAGGTGATAATTTTAATAGATATAATGATTTCAATAACAATAATTTTCAACTATATAAAAGCAAAAAAAAAATCAAAGAGAAAAAATAAAAGTGATAAAATAATACATAAATATCAAAAATACTCATGAGGTTGAGTTGTTGACCTCTAATTGTTGGAGAACCCGACCGACTCCACCTCAGCCACGATCAAACCAACACAAAGAAACTACCCATGACTCTACACGTCGCTCCCACGATCGCACAACCGTCGCTCCTCACGACTCAAAATAGGAAACTCTCCCTCATTTGCTCTCACGCTCTCAGAATCGCAAGCAAAAAGAAGAAAGAAGATTTCGGGAAACTTACATTGCTCTCGCTCGACGACCGAACCTCCTGTAAGCCCGTCGGCCTTCAACGCTTGAAGCCGTTCGACTTCTGACTGACCACAACCTCCTGCTTCCGTCGACCTCGCCGTCGTACCCTGAGTCGACGCCGACCACACCGCCGACGAGCCCATCCGACGCCGCCTCCGACTCGATGCCCTAGCCTCCCGTGTGTGACTCCCGCCGCTCTGCCCTAGCCCGATCGGGCTTTGCTTCTCCTGAGAAAGTGTGAGACGAATGTAAGGTGGAGTGAGATTGTGTGTGAAAATGAGGCATCGATAAACATTTTCAAGAAGAAGCTTGTGAGCAATAAACTAATAGCACTAGTAGCAAGAATCATTGAGTAGCAAAAAATAAAACTAGAAGCCGAGAAACCGTGTAGAGAAGAACCATTAAGAAATAACTAGCTCTAATTGGAGAGAACGAGAATCTATGAGCAAGACTCAATAACTAGTAAAAATAATGAGAATAAGTAAACAATTGTGCCTACTTATTATGGTAAATGTTGAATTGAACCATAAAATTTGAACTAGGATTTCATTTTGAACTAGATCCAAGCACGCAACGCTAATAATCGATATGGCGAAGCAGTGATATAGGCATGCTTTATTGTGAGGTTGAGCTTCACAAGCAAGCGAAGCCCAGGGCCATCATATCACTTTGCCTCTCTCCAAAAAGGTGCTTTTAATAATACTAGATTTATTAAAAGTAAAAAACCACGAATCACCACAAAGTGTAAACTCTGCGCTTCGTTGATCCACATTTTTAAAAACACTACATTGAGATCTATTTAGGATAGTTGCTGCTACTTGAAGTCAGTTGGGAAACAATTGTAAGTAAACCTGTTAGAAGTTGATGTGGTTGAAGTTATTACTGCTGCTTGAAAAATCAAGCTAACAAGTTGTTGTGCTGTTGCTTTATGTGATCAAATAATCTAGATGCCCTAAGTTATATTAAAGCACATACAAATTATTAATTACTTATCAAATGTAATCCCACGCATTTTATTAGATTATTTTTTGAGAATCCATGTTGAGATAAGTAAAACAAGTTCTTTCTAGATGCCCCATTTTCAATTCCTCGCATGATCAAAAATCACAATCCTATAAAAACCTCAACCAACAATCTCCTAAAATAAAATTAGAAAGAAAAAAGTAAAATATAAAAAACTTCAAAGGGCATGAATGCCACAAGATTCCAAGATCATAAATCTACAAGCCTAAATCATCAATATCACACAAAAAAGAGCAGAAAACAAAACATGCTCTTTGTAAATTTATGAGGGCAATGAATCTAAGTGAGAGATCAGAAGCATATTTAACTAAAAATGTGAAAAAATTGATCCTTCTCCTTCTCAATTACCATCCAAGCACTCAAATTCCCTATTCCCGTACTTCTTAAGAACATGTCCAATGCTTTCCCAATTTAAATTGGGGATATAATCCTATATTATGCAGTAGAAATGTTCAATGCTGAAGGGTACTTCTGTCGAGAAAAGAAAAAAAGGGGAACATAGGCGGACACCAACAAGAGATTGGGATCTCAAATAGAGTTGTGAAAAGGTTGGAATGCATTGAGAAAGATATGTGCCAAGCAAAGATGCAGTGGCTTTTTATAAAGCAAAGCAGGTTAAAAGTTGTGTCAAACAAACCCTTAGGTCCCTAGCACTTTCTGAAATTTCAAGAGTGTTCCTTAGTTTCTAGTCTTCAAGTTGGCAGCCATAATGTTACAACATCAGCTAATTTTCGTTAATTTCAACTGTACCATTTTTTTTTTTTATGAGTATTGGGTTTTGGATCATACTAGATAGCTAAAAAACATAGCTTAGCAATATTAGTGATCGGCTTTAGCATATAGGCTTAAGATTTTGGCATGAAAATTGAATTTAATCATCGGTGTATTAGGCCATCTCCAACCGAACGTGAAACGAGCGATTGTCATCTGCCACGAGCTCCAACCGAATACAAGATTCAATGGCATTTTTGCGAGATGAATAGTGTGAAGCCAATATACAAAGCCAAGATCAGAAAATTATGTTAATATATTTATTTCAAAATGTAGGCTCTTTATTATTAGGAGCGAAGTCATGATTTTTTTCATATGGGGGCACAAAAGCAATGTATTGTATACAAAAGACTATTAACTATACCTATTCTCCAAAAAAAAAACTATTAACTATATCTGACAGAAAGAAGTGACTCTATCTCCGCCTCTAAACTCTCCACAAGGATCATTGACCATGACTGGTAGCGGCGGAAGGGACGAAGGAAACGCGGAAGGAAGCAAATTTAGGAGAAGCGTGGAACGATAGAAGAAGCGTGAGGGGAAAAGAAATAAAAGCTTTTTTTTAATTAAGGATTACCAAAACTTTTTTTTTTTATCTGACAGAAAGAAGTGACTCTATCTCCGCCTCTAAACTCTCCACAAGGATCATTGACCATGACTGGCAGCGGCGGAAGGGACGAAGGAAATGCGGAAGGAAGCAAATTTAGGAGAAGCGTTGAACGATAGAAGAAGCGTGAGGGGAAAAGAAATAAAAGCTTTTTTTTAATTAAGGATTACCAAAACTTTTTTTTTTTTTGAAATCGTATCTAGCTTAATTAGGCATTCATTAAGAGGCTAGTGGGGCCCCGTGCCCTCAGGGCCCCATGCTAAATCAGCCCTTGTTCAGTATTAAGATGAAATCCAGCTCCAAACACATTATTTTTTAACTGTAGGTTCTTCATTTTAAATAATTTTGAAAAAATACATTAACCAAATTTTTTTATTTTGAAATAATTATATTAGACTAATTTTTTATTTTGAAATAAAAATATTAACCAAATAAATATAAAAAAAGATATGAGAAAGAATATACTAAAATATTATCTGGGATTTGTTAAATTCTGGGATTGGATAAATCTCGAATGTACAACTTAAATCTGGGATTTACTAAATCCCTCAATTTGGCGGATTTAATGGGATTTACAGAGTGGAAGAAGAGTTACACACGGCGCCCATATCGTGAAGCTCAACATTCGCCCTTATTTACAGAAATCAACAGAGTCATCGCTCTACCCCGTCAACCTCTCTAAGTCATCTTCTTCTCTAGATTGCTACTTCGCTTCTTCAGGCACACGCGACACAGGTAGGTTCTTTCTCCGATTTTGGATTACCCGCGTTCACATCGTCTGCCCTATTTTCGATTTTTTCCCCGTAAAGACTATCATAATTTATAATTAGAAGACCAATTTTTGTGCGCTTTTTTTCTTCTTTTTCGTTATGTAGGCATGTGAGTGTTATCTTAGTTTTTTGTTTTGTAAATATATGTTGGTCGATGTGTAGACAATTATGCTTAAATAATGCTACTGTTCAGTTTTCAGCTTATCTCAAGTTGTTAAGCTAATTATTTTCATATAGTTTATGTTGTCGTAGCTTGTATATTAATAAGTTAATTATTTTCAGAATAACTCATGTCATATTATTCACTTTAATTTATAGATATTGTCATGCTACTCATGTTGAACTATTGCGTAATAATATGGTGTTTGTTATGTTAACTCGATAAATAATTGCTTAGCAGTACATTAGTTAGACTAAATAAAATCAGAATGAAACGATTGTTTTACATTGGGTTTGGAAAATAAAATTTTAAATTCATGAGTGAAACGAATCATATAATGTCATCCATCTCAAAAATTATGTGTTTGATTTTTATTGGAGAGTTTGTAAAGCTAGAAAAGGTATAACTCATGAAAATACTCTATAAATTTTAATTACAAATGCAAGGGCAATCAAATTATGAACTTACAATATTTTTTCTTAATATTTGATAGAAATGAAAATGTTTCTAAAAGGCAATGGTTAGACTCATGATAGTTTTAGCTCTCACCCTCGTGCATGTGAAGATATCACTATCCACTCTGGTTATCCTAAAAGCATAATCCTGAAACCCTAGGTGGTCGGAGGAGCACAATGTTGTGCTTGTCGAGCTTATTTCTGAGTAATTCGTACATGATAATATATGTAACGATAACTTAAAAAAGGAGCAATGGTTAAATCTTATTGTTGTGTTGAACGAAGATTTGGGTATATATTACACTGAATCTTCTATAATAATTAGATTCAAAAATATGAAATTTGACTTTCGAACACTTTATCAATTATAAATCGTAGTGGTTGAGGTTGAGTTACACATACTAATTGCCACTGAGAAGTTGTTGGATGAAATTGATTAGATAATGATTTTCTTCTGTAATTTTACTTATGATTAATTTCACATCAGGCCGAACAACTATGCATTTTCTTACGCGGTGTAGCACACGTATATAATCATCAATAATTATGTGAGTTTTTTCAGCATTTATTAAAAACTGTAAGCATGTACTTCAATCAGGTACTACAGCCTATTATATATTTATCGAACGAATTTATAAGTTTATCTCCAATAGATGTTGATTATCATCCATTCGTGCATGCAAATGAATATATTTACCCATTCTTCAAAAATGCAGTTAGAGCGATAGATGATATATATATTTCAGCAGTTATCAGTAAAAATTTACAAAATTATTATCGTAATAATAAGGGATTTACTTCACAGAATATAAAAATTGCGGTGTCATTTGATCAATAATTCATATATGTAGCAACCTCTAAATATGAGGGATCTGCTACGGGCATGCATGCATTTAGATGGGTTGTGGAATGATAATAATTTAAAGCATCCCGTAATATATATTACTTAGTTCATTCTGGTTATGCAAATACCAATAAATTTATTGCACCATTTTGTGGATATTTATATCACTTAGCCAATTGTTATGAAAGTATGCATAAACGATACGATGTTAAGCAAAAATTATTTAATCACCGACACGCACAAATACGTAATATGGTTGAACAAACTTTTGGGGTTTTGAAGGAATGTTCTCAGGTTTTGACGCACATGCGACAGTTTCCATTGAGTATTCAAGCAGATATAGTCATTACATGCGTCATTTTGCATAACTTTATTGGTTGATATCATGGACATGATCTCTCTACTTCAATATATCACAGGCGAAAATGCAGCATGAAGCTAAAGGTGGGAAAGTTGATATGTCATATGAGGATCTCAATTTACATGCGACAATAAGAGAAAGAATTCAGGATTAAGCTATAAGGCATAATATAATATGAATTTATGAAATACTTTGATAAGAATTTTAGTTTGTGTTTTATATCTCTAACTATATTACATTTTTTAATAATTTCTTTATTTTAAATTGCAAATTAAAAAAATTAATCGTCCTGAAAAAATTTATCTCTACATGTAATATATATGAAGTCAACTAAAAATTTAAACCTTTCTCTTATAAGATGAAGTATTAAATAAGTGAATGCTTTAAATTTTCAGTTGACTTTATATATATTACATTTGAATATAAATTTTTTCACGATCAATTTTTTAAATTTATAATTTAAAAAAAAAATAAAGAAATTATTATAAAATCTAATATAGTTAGAGATATAAAACACAAATCAAAATTTTATCCGAGCATTCCATAAATTAATGACGATATTGTGCTTTATAGCTTCACCTTTAATTCTTTCTCCTATTATCACGTGTAAATTGAGATCCTCATTAAATATATTAACTTCTCCACCTTGAGTATCATGCTGGATTTTCATCTGTGACATATTAAAATAGAGATCATGTCTGTGGTATAGGCCAATAAAGTTGTGCAAAACGACACAAGTATTGATTATATTTGCTTGAACACTAAATAGAAATTGTTGCATGTGCATCAAAACTTAAAAATGTTCCTTTCAAATCTTAAAAGTTTGCTCAACCACATTGTGTAGTTGTACGTGTCGGTGGTTAAATAACTCTTGTTTAACAGCATATTACCTATATATACTTCTACAATAATTGGCTAAGTGATATCGATATTCGCAAAATGATGCAATCAATTTATCAGTATTTGAATAACCAAAATCATCTAAGTAATATCTACTACGGGGTATTTCAAACTATCATTGTTCCATTACCCATCTAAGCACACGCATGTCCGCAACAGATTTCTCCAATCCAGAGACTACATATACGAACTGTCAATCAAAGAACACTGCAACCATTACATTTTATAAAGTAAATCTTTTACTATTAAGATAAAGATTTTATAAATTTTTACTAACTGTTGAAATATATGTATCATATATCGCTCAAACTGTATTTCTAAATAATGACTAAAATTGTTCATTTATACGCACAAATGGATGACAACTTATAAGTTTGTCCACCAAAGACACAACATTTTGTAGTACCTAACTGAAATACATACTCACAACTTCTAAGGAATGCTAGAAAAACTAACATAATTGTCGATAGCTATGCGTATGTGCTACACCATGTAAAAAAATGTCTAACTATTTTGTTAGATGTGAAATTAATCATAAGCAAAATTACAAAAAAAATCATTACCTACCAATTTTATCTCACAACTCTTCAATGGTAATTGATATGTATAACTGAACTCCAACCACTCTGATTTGTTCATTGATAAAGCATTAGGAAGTCAGTTTTTATATTTTTGAATCTGATTATTATACAAGATTTAGTGTAATATATATACAAACATTTGTTTAACATAACAACAAGATTTGACCACTACTCCCTCCTTAAGTTACTGTTATGTACAATATTGTGTATGAATTGCTCAAACAGAAGCTCGGCAAGAACAACGTTGTGCTCCTTCGATTACCTAAGATTTTGATATGTGCTTTTAAGATGGCCAGAATGAATAGAGATATCGTCGCCTATATAAGGTAAAGAGTTAAAGCTATCATGCATCAAATCATTATCATTTAGAAAGCTCTTCATTTCTATTAAATATTAAGAAAATATATTTTAAATTTATAATTTGATTGTTCTTGCATTTGTAATTAAATTTTATAGAGTATTTTCATAAGTAATATCATTTTTAACTTCACAAACTCTCCAATAAAGATCAAACGTATAACTTTTGAGATAGATGACATTAGAAGACTCGTTGCTAACGGATTCAAAAATTTTTTGTCAAACCAAATTTAAAATGCTAGCTTCATTCTGATTTTATTTTGTCTAATCACCGTACTATCAAATAATTATTTATTATGTTAACATAATAAATAAGATATTATTATGCAATAATACAACTTGAGTAACATGATAATATTTATAAATTAAAGTAAATAATATAACATGAATTATTCTAAAAATAATTAACTTATCAACATATAAGCTACAATGACATAAACTATCTGAAAATAATTAGCTTAACAACTTGAGGTAAGTTGAAAACTGAACAGTAGTAATTTTTAAGCATAATAATATATACATCGACTAATGTATATTTATAAAATTAAAAATTAAGATAGCACATACATGCTTACATAACGAAAAAGAAGAAAAAAAAAAGCACACAAATCGGTCTTCTATGGGCAGACGCGAGTAATCCAAAGCCGGAGAAATAACCTACCTATGTCGTATGTGCCGAAGAAGCTAAGCAGTAATCCGAAGAAGAAGAGGACTGGGAGAGGTTTAAGGGTGTCAATATTTGACACTACACGAAACCCGACTCGAACCCGACCCAGAAATTTTCGGTTGACCCAACAGGTTTCGTTTAAAATGAGCGACCCGCACCTGCCCCGGCTGCCCGCGAACCTGCCTTGGTTGCCTACGCACTGCCCGCGGCTGCTCGAGCAGCTGCCTGCGTAACCGCGCCTACTAAGGCCGCTCGCGCCTGTCAGCCCTCAGCCCGTTTGTCCGAGGCTTCCCGCGCACCTGTTTGGCTGGATTTAGCTTAAATCCGACTTAAATCCAACTATAAATTCGATACCAAACAGCCACTAAAAAACGAGAAATTATTCTGTGCGGAATCCGGTTATAGAGCTGTGTTCGGATGCCAGTAAAATCATTACACGTGGCGTGCTTACGTGGAAAGTTAAGATATTCATTTGACTTCTTACCCAACCAGTTTGTCTTTTCGGACTAACTGCAGACGAAGAGAAATCCGCAATAAATAAGCAGTAAATAAGCAGAAAATGCGCAACATATACACAACAAATATTCAATGAATATGCAACAAATACACAATAAAATACCCGATCAATACGCACATTTTAAGCAACGAATACGCAATAAATACTCAATCAATACGCAAGTCAAATAAATATCGAAGACTTTTAACTTTCCACGTAAGCATCCGAACACAGCTCTATAACCGGATTTCGCACAGAATAATTTCTCCTAAAAAACATCGACTTCGAAAAGCCAAACAAATGTCACTTTGTACGACGATTGACACCACAAGGGGAAAAACATTATAAGGAGTCTCTTAAGAGAGAAGACATAATAATTCCCAACCTGTAACAAAATACGAACGCCGGAAGTCATCCTTAATGGCTTCAACTACTCGACCGCGATCTAGAATCCCCAACTCATCGTCACTAACTTTGGAAAGCTCTTCCTGCAGCGGAGTGGGACGGAAGAAGGACGCGGCGATACCCAATAGCTCCGATCCATACCAGGCAACGCGAAGCACCGCGTTCTCCGATTTGGAGCCTCCATCGCCGGGTGACGAGCTAGGTTTCTGCCACTGGCTACGGAACACACAGTTTGCCGGAAGTGGTGCCTTTAGCCGGCTGTTAGTGCTCAGATATGAGGGCTTGAAGAGAAGAAAAGTCGAGGAGCAGAGGGAGGAAGCCATTGTCGCATATTGATAACTTCATATGTGTGGTACAGATTGTGAAGGTTATGTAGCAAGTCCAGTTGCTGTCAGTAAATGTATTATTAGGATTTTATTTGGTCCGGTTACCTGACCTGACCTTTAGGTTCGGACGTCAGTAAAATAGTGTCACGTATTCTTATTATTTATCGTGCGGTCCGACAACCCCAACCCAGAACATAGACGTGATTGTTATGTTCGCGTGTTGTTAGGTATTGCTCGGTATTGGTCGATTTTGCTCGGGAATAACAAGAAATACCATTCCTGTGAAGACCAATGCCAAGCAATACGGAGCAATACCGAATAATACCGAGCAATACCGAGCAATATCGAGTTTTGCTCGATATTGGTCTTTACAAAGCGATATTTTTCATTATTGTCAAGCAATACCTAGCAATACCTAGCAATATCTAGCAATATCGAGCAATACCTAGAGCAATATCGAGCAATACACGAACATAGCAATCCCGGGTCAAGCCGTCGGGCCGCGCGGTATTGAGTAAGACCGCGTAGCGATATGTTATTGACGTCCGAACGTAGAGCTACGTCAGGTCACCTGACCTAATAATTGTTCGTAGTATTAGTTTATGACTGTTGTGATTAAAAAAAAAAGTTTATTACTGTTGTGATAAAGAGAAACTCTTAAGGCCAAAATTTAATTAGGACTATAGATTGTTAAATTAAACAGAAAAAAACGTAAATTAAATTAAATTCATAAAAGATATAATTTGTTAAATCATTTTACATTTTCTGTAAAAATTAAAAATAAATCCTGATTTAAAAATAAAAACCTAAAATCATTTTGAATTTCTTAAGAAAATTAGAAATTATTTTGAATTTTTTCAAAAAAATCTGAAATTATTTTACGTTTTCTTAAAAAGACCCAAAAGTCAAAATTATTAAGCTTTTAGATGATTTTTTTATTATTTCTTAAAATAATTTTGTAGTACAACTAAAAAATTAAGGAAACCTAGGTCTTTAAAAATGAAAAATGATTTTACTTTTTTACTTTTAAAACATTTTTTATTATATATAATAAAATATTTGGTATAATTGTGTAATGTCTTAATTACTTAGAAGATATTCTTATATATATATATATATCAAATTTACTTTATATTAAAAGATGAAATTAAAAATATATTTAATTTAAATTAATGAATTAAAATTAAATTGCATCTTCTTAAGAAAATCATAAATTATTTTGAGTTTTTTAAGAAAAGCACAAATTATTTTAGGTTTTCTCAAGAAAATGCAAAACAATTTCAAGTTTTTGGAGAAAACCCCAAATGATTTTTGTTTTCTAGAAAAACTCAAAATGAATTTGTCTTCTCGTCGAGCCATTCGATTCGAATATAAGGTCGTTAAAATCGAGACCTTCCAACAGCACTTCGAGTCTTCGATTTAGACTCATTTTGGCTCGGATCGAGTTGAATTTGTGTTCGTTGGGTTAGTATTTCCGAGACGCTCAGTTCGACTGTAAGTTTCTGCAAATCAGAGTTTTGGATGGTCTCTGAATTAATTTTAGAAGTTCCACATTGATTTTTGCCTCGACATTCATGCCCGATCAAGATAATTTCATGATGACATATCAAAATTAAATTCATAAAAGAGATAACAATCTGCTGAATTTGATTTAAAAAAAATTCATTTTGTGCTTGTGTGCGGAGGAGTCGAGCTACTCGATAAGCGTGAATTTAAACGAGCTCAATTCGAACACGAGTCGAACTCGAACATCTGTGCTATAAACGAGCTCAAGTTCAAACAACGTCAAGAAGCACGACGAGTTTTGATCCGAACTTGAGCACAGTTTTGGCAAACGAGCTTGAACTTGAGCCGTTGAAGCTCAGCTTGGCTCGGTTCGTTTGTAGCCCTACTTGATTGAGTGAGCCAAGTAAGTGGGCTAACAACTATGTGATTCAATCACTAATAGGGTCGTCGATCATGTCACATCACAATCCTTTTAAATAATCACGTAGGTACAACTCTTATTGAGTTAGAATTCTATATTTGTTAACTCTTCTTAATCTTAAAAAACATGCGAAAATTTATAAAAGCTTCTAGCTATGTGGATAACTATAGTCCATGTATTTTTACAATGGATGATAAGTGAAATAAATCCTAGTAGTTAGCATATTATATTTCATGTTAATATTTGTGGTTCATAGAGCCTATATTAAAGAGGAGATATATCACATTTGTCATATCCTAACCTTAAGAGCTAATAAGAATTCTTTGAGCTATCTTCGTTGCTTAAGTTATTATAATAAGTTAGGATGAAGACTAATGGGATTGAAAAATTCTTAAGAGATACAAATAAGGAGTGCTAGATTTATAATACCATGACAAAAACATCTAAGAATCATAGGAAACAAAAACAACATTATGCATTTGATCCAATTAAATCATTAATTATAATAATAGTAGTTCTTAAGAGGGTAAAATAGGGCATAATCAAGCATAATATACTAATAGATAGATACACATCAACCCAAAAATTAAACTAATGGTAGGAGCCCTATTTGTATATTAGAAACTTTTTTTTTGTTTTATTTTGATGTGACACTAATCTCCACTCATGTGGGACTAAAGATCAAATTAGTCTAGTTATTGAATTTAATTTGCAATATGATATACTATTATTTATATATATATATTTAATATAATATATATATATAATATATATATATATATATATATTATATATATATAAAGAAAATAGGTCATGAGGTATAATATTAATAGTAATTTCTTAATGTTGGCTAGACATCAGACACATAAAATATTTTTTGTGCAATCATTTGACCTATAGCAAATTTGCAACCTCAAATTAAATAATAATAATAATAATAATAAAATTAGCTACTATTGAAACTATCGAATGTGTCAAAATTCAATAGCTAGATTCATCATGAAGAAAATAACCATGCATGTTCATGAAATATTTTCTCAATTTAGAAGATGAAAAAGGCCATGAAACTTCCATTCTATTAGTAAAAGGAAGACAAGGGAAACAATTATTAGAATAAAACAATATTGGATAAATGCTAATGTAAGCCTCCACCATGGTTATTCACTACAGGAAAATCGTCAATTAACGGCGAATTTTTCCTGCGGCTTTTCGATGGCCTAATTTTTCAGAATAATTACCAGCAGTTTTCCGGCAGCTTCCAGCAGTTTTTTTCTGGCGGAGTTTTCGGTGACTTTCCGGTGGTTCGTAGTAATTTTTGATATTTTCCAGTCTGTTTAATTAAGTATTAATTTTTTTGTTAATTTTAATTAATTATTAATTTAATAACATATTTAATTAATATTAGCTTTAATATTTTATTTTTATTTTTAATTATAATTTTCGTATAATATAAATAAAAAATAATAAGCATTTAAGACATTTCCATCATAGCATAATGGTTGGGCGGACTTAGCAAAATGGAATCGATTCGAATCCCGGGCAGCAGGCGGCAGCGGTCCTGGTGGGCAGCGGGCAAGGCGGGGCTTGGGCAGGCAACGCTGCGCAGGCCTCTTGGCGGGCAGC
>NW_021320019.1:4534546-4561611 GCF_001605985.2 Dendrobium catenatum | reverse complement strand
TGAATTGCGTTCTTCTTCGGAAAATAAAGAACATGTGTGTATGTTTCTGTAAAAACAGTAAAACAATTATACAAATTTGCCTTTTTAAAATTGTAATTTATATTTACACCCACACCCCTTTTACTTAATTAACTTACTTATACTCGTAATTAAAATTTTGCCTATTTTTTTATTTATTTACATTACGATTTATAAAAAATATCATCATGCTAACTTATTTAGTATTAAAATTTTTATATTTATTTTAGCATAACAAAGTTTTTAAATCACATCAAGAAACAAAATCATTAATATTAAAATAAAATATGAAAATGATATTATATTAATATTATTTATTAAGTTGTGCTAAGTAAATTATAAATATTAGCTAAATAAATAAATTAAATTATATAATGTTGCATCCTGAAATATTCACGTGGCGATAGAGGAAATATAAAGTTTAACATGTTGGCTTATGTTGAAGACTCCAGCACACAATCAAAAAAAAAGGGGGGGGTGTTTATTCATAAGAGACATCAGACTTTTGTATGTAAGAAACCCTAAAAAAGGAAAATTCACAAGGCCTGCCAATTTGAATGAATCAACTAGATATTGAGTATGATACAAATTGAGTACCTTCCATTGAGAAAGAGCGCTTGTGCAGCTACGTATATATATATATATATATATATATATATATATATATATATATATAATATATATATATATATATATATATATATATATAATTGCGATTACATATAATTGGAATTGGCAGAGAATTAGTGTTGACATGTTTGTTTTGGTTGGCAAATCATGTGTCATCAAGCAATGTAGAGTAAGAAGGATCGAAGTCGACGATGAGGGCAATGTAGGCGATGGAGGTTGTGTAAAGGCCATAATGGGCGACGGTGGTCGACAAGGAATCACCTAATTGGTAGGCGCACGGTCGATCAAGACCAATTATGATCCTGCAACCAAATGAAATGTCAACATTTCTTCTAATTCCAATTATGTAATACATTCTATATATAATGTAGTTTTGAATCATCGGATAAGCGCCTTCCTCCCAAGGAAGGGCCTCATGTGTAATCGAAATAAACACTTGGTAGATCATTCAAACTGGGTCAGGCCCATATAATTTTTTCTTTTTTATGGGATTCCACGTAAAAACTCAGTATCTCTTATGCAATATTACACCCCTCTCTTTTATCTGATTGTTGCTTAGATCTTCAGAAAAAGCTAAGATTGATTAAATTCTTTATTTCTCTATCGCCACAAATATTCCAAGCATGCACAAACAAATATATATATATATATATAATATATATATATATATTAATGTCTATTAAAGTAGTGTATAAGCACTCTCGAGAAACATAGTTTTCTTAATTTATGTTAGAAAAGATAGAAGTTAGATCTTAAAATGCTGTTATAGAAAGTATGAAAATGATTATTTTTTTATTAGATTTAAATGAGAAATTTATTTTTAATATGTCACAATGGAGAAAAAGTACACATGTAGTTGATCTCAATAGTTGAAGTGTTTAGTGTATACTATAAATATTTTTTCTCTCATATATAAATTTACAAAAGGTGATTATTGTGAAAGCATGGTATATTTGGATACATTCATTGCACATATTCTTTTGTTACCAAATTGATGACAAGCTAATTTTAGCCAATTTTCATGGTGGCTTATTAGGGCTTTAGTATTAAAAGGACAAGCACTATAGTATTAAGAAGTAAGAATGCATTGAATTACCAATATACTCACTTTTATAATGGCCTATTCATTTATGGTCTTCTAAGATATAATAATAATAATAATAATAATAATAATATATTCACATGGGTGCACATAGTCATTCCATAAAAGAGCTAAAGCATATTTTATGACTTTAGACAGGTTCTTTTAGTATTTGACAGAGGAGAGTGTGAGCTAACTTTATGTAATATCAATAAATATAGCTAAGAATTTCACTTAGGACTTAATGAAAATTTCTAATCATGTTAGGCATTGGGAAAAAGCCCCTTAAGGACTTTTGTTTTATTAGTTTATTTTGAAAATTGAATAAAAAAGTGATTCATCTCTCTCTTTCAGCGGACAGGGTGGGAGTTTGGGCGGGCAGGTTGCCTGGCAGGCAGCATGGCAGGTTTTTTTTTTAAATCAATTTTTGGATATTTTTCGCCAAAAAACAACTGAAAAACACCGCCGCAAATATTTTTCCTACACATGTTTTACCGGCGTAAAATTTGCCGTCGGAAAGCAGCCGAAAATTTACAAAACCGCCAGAAATTGATCTTGGAGAAATCACTATAGGAAAATGCATCCGGTAATCATTGATTTTCCTAGTTATTTCTCCTTGTAAATAGAATGTAGCAAAAGATTGCAGTGAGCAATGTTATGAAAAATCCCTTATGAATGACCTCAGCACCGACAATAGACTTGCTAGATCAACCACTCAACATCATGTACGTCGTTTGGCCAACACTAGAGAAGAACCTCCTTGCAGTCAAAGACACCTGCCCATTGGCCAGTAAGCTAAGAGCACAAGCTAAAAGCATGCATATATGAAGCAAATAAGATGTAGAAAGCCTACAAACTCCATCCATCAAACATTAAGTGTGTTGAAGTTCTTTATAGGGGTTTTTTCCCAATTGTTCTCAAATATGTGAAGGTTGGAGTCTACATAGAGGTGCCAATTTTTGACACGACCCGAACCCAACCCAGAAAAATTCGGGTTAGGGCCAACCTGGACCCAAAACGAGTCGGGTACGAGTTCAATAAATCAACCAGTTTTAAAAATCGGGTCAGGTTCGAATTGACCCAGTACCCGAAACTGACCTGAAATTGACACGAAAATTAGTTTTTATTTGTAAAAACTTCATGTGAAAAAGTTTAGAGACTACTTCATTCTTCGATGAAGCTTGGTTATTGATCTCCTAGAGCTTTAATGAGCCCTTATCTTTTTACACTCACATTACTCATCATTCCTAGTACAATTTTAATTTCCTCTATACACAAACTAAATCTTAAACTCTATCAAATCCAACAAATTTGACCTTTTTAAAACTCTCCGCAAAAACCGTAAGATATCAAAACGAAAAATCTAATATAAAGAAAAAATCTTCTATTATGAGCAACATGATTAAAAATATCAGAACTTCTTAACCACTAAACTAAAATGTATAAAATATCATAATTAATCCTCTAATATCCAAAATATGTGATCTACAATTTATAAATCTTTTCTCTAAGAAAAACTTATCTTCATACATCATAAAAGTTTCAATACAAAATCCATCTAAACCTACACACTCTTTTCATTGCTACTCACATAACCCTTCCACCACTATCCTAAAGAGAAATCTATCAAATTGATATCTTCACTATAAAAATACTATAGACTCCACATTTTATTAGTATCAGAGCCAAGAACTTCAAAAAAAAATCAAAAGTTAAGAAGCTTGATGTACAAATCAAATGCAACAAAAATAAGATAATCATAGAAGGATTTGATTTTTCAAGCTAAAAACATTTGAAGTTTTTAATAACCAAGATTTTTTTTTCTTCAACTAAAGTTACTATTGATATCCAAAAATTTTGAATTTTTATTTGACAATTTAGTAATAAAAAAACTTTAAAAAAATTGCATATTGCTTGATAACTCCATTAGAATTTACGTTTATCAAAATTGTTATCACCACAAATATAAAAAAAAACATTGCATGTTATTTGAAAAAACCCACCATAACCTAAAACTATCTTGAAATTTTTTGTGTTTCACAAATTAAAGTATTATCTTAAATTACAATTAAGATGAACTAATTAAAAATTATATTTCTAAGATCACTATTTGAATATTACAAAATTTACGCATTTATTACCATTTCAAAGGATTGCTTTCTTGGCCAAATTTATAAAATATAGGGAAAAAATATTTTTGCTATGCAATAAAATATATTATAGTAATATTAGGAATGATCTTTCTTTATTAGATTTAAAATATATTATAGTAAACTTGTTATTTTAAAATCAAATAAAATTTTGTCAAAAAGTCTTTAAGTTATCTAAAAAAAAAACTTCGGAAGCTAGTGATCTTACATTCTCTTTTCCTCTCTCATTTAAAGTCTTTTCTCTCTCTCCCTCTCTCATATTCCCTCATTCACTACTATATAGAAAAAGCATTACACCAATGATATCAAGATGCCTCAAAAAAAAAAAAAGAAAAAGCCTCCTCAAGTTATCACTCTAGATTTATTTGAAAATTTTCAAAATAGTAACAACTTTCATAAAATCATAGAAAAATTTGAATATTATTTATAAAAATTTTAATATTTTAAAGTATTTCCAAATTACTTTGCCCTAATGATTAGGAAACAAAAACTGAAGCACTCACAATTTATTAAAAATTTTAACATCATGGCCATAATCACAGACATCCTTAAAATGAAAAGATTATCTATAAAACTAATGCAGCCAAAGTCTTTTGACAAAATTAAAGTCCTTAAGCCCTATTCACCCATTCTTAGGTTGCCTAATCTCTTGTGATGCCTCTAAACAGGCATAAACTAAAGTGATCAATCAAAACAATATTCCATTGCTTACTTATACTAAAAATGATAAGAGGCAAAATAATGCTATTTTATTTATAATGGATATTTCTGCTCCAACATCCAATCCCTTTAAACACTAGAGACACTACCTAATGAACAAAATTGTTTTTTTTTTTTTTTTGAACGAAATATTCACCCGCTGCTACATCCAAAAGGGCACTCAGCGACGTGACTAATTCTCGACTAACCTAGAAGAGGCATCCACCCCTGAAACCTCCTGACAGCACTTAATTGGCCCCACTTAAGATGCGCTGCCGCTCGAGAGGAATTGAGCACGGGTTGAGGGTTCTCAACCGTACTCGCCCACCAACCAAGCTAAACATTGGTAACTCAGGCCTATGCTACTTTTCTCCTTGTTCTCCTTTTCTGCTTGTCCTGAACTCGGTACCTATCTCTTCGCTCCTCTCTATTACGTTTCTTCAGCACCTGCTCCGTCTTGGCCTTCATGGCTTCATATTCTTTCTTCTTCTCCTGTTCCTTTAGCTGACGCTTCCTCATCTGTAACGTGTACAAGTATACAAAATAATGGCAGCCCTAACACTACTCAAGATCGTACTATTCAAGCAAAAAATTGTATACTGAGCATATAGAATCCTCAGCTTCTCACAGAATACCTTTTCATTCTTGATCAACTTAAGGTGTTGGATAATGGTATGAACCTTCCGCTCGTGAGGTTCCATAACAACCGCCCTGCGTTTTTCGAGAAGGGGACGTTTCTGAGCAGGTTTGTTCTTGGGCTTTGAAGCAAATGGCAAGTCTGCTTGCAATTTTTGTGGGATCACCAAAGGATTGAACTTCCTCGGCCGGCGCTCAATAGGCTGCGTTGAAAGGTAAGAAAAACAATTATGTAATGGAATACAAACATCAATTTTTATTTCTTATTTTAATATTAAAAATAATAATTTTGATGGTGGTCACTAGATTGGCAACGACATTAGGGCATCTCCAACCGAAAATCTCATTTTTCACTCAAAAATGTCGTGTTGTGATTCATCTCCAATCGAACTCCATTTTGCCCCCTTTTGGGAAGGTAACGGTCGTTCTCTTCTTTGGCGCGTTTCTTCCGCAAGTTCGGTGGAGACAGAAAAATAGCAGAGATGAACAATGCAACGCTAATATTGGCGTCCCACTGTTCACCCGCAACCAAATAGAGGAAGTTTTACCGTTCAGTTGGAGCTCGCGAGCGACGCCATTCAAGTATTTGGAGTTCAGTCGGAGATGCCCTTAGCTAACAACATGATAACAAATTTGGAGTTTGATGGCGGTGGCGGTGACAGTAGAAGATTGAGTTCTTAAAAACTGTAAAAAAAAAAAAACCTCCATGAAATTCAGATGAAATGTGAAAACCTTATAGGATGAATCCTTGTTGTAGGGAACTGGAATGTTATTCTCCCTGCGGAGCTCAGCGACTGTTTTCATGCCAGTCCATGGTTGATCCCGGGACTGCAATGAAGTTGTTACTGGATTAAAGAAGCAAGGGATGTCGACTTGAGTCCAAGCACGCAAGAAAACAATGTCGCTCATAAGAATCCTGTCCTCAAATGTGCATCTAGCAATTCCTTCTTTTATATTTCCTCCCATTGTCTTTGGCCTGTTGCCTAATTCTGCCTTCACAGCCTGTGTCATGGAAAAGAAGCTGATTACATCTCCAAGTAAAGGCTAAACAACACAAAAGCTAAGCAGCATCAAATTAAAGATGCTCATAATAGTATAATACTGTAGGAAGAATAGCCTTACATCATTGTGAGGCAAAGCAAAGGTAAGCTAACAAAAAAACCTAAGCAGATATGGCTGCAACACAAACATATAACAGCAGGAGATAAATGCATATAGAAGGCTGTCCAACTGGAGAAATTATTACGTGTGGAGTCCGGTTATGTCCGGATTCCAATAAAAACGTGACATGTGTCCTTGTACATAGTGTGTACAACTATACACACTATATACAAATTACAAAATTACGTACACAGTGCGTACAAACTTTTTTTATACATAATATATACATTATGTATACTGTGTGTATAAATTTGTATACATTGTGTACAAGGATACATGTTACGTTTTTATTGGAGTCCGGACGTAACTCTACGTCCAAACTCCGCACATAATAATTTCTCCTCCAACTGATATTATGCAAAGAATTATTAGATTTGGTATTCATCATAAGAATACACTTCATCTCGAGACTCTCATCAATTTTCCCCATGCTTTTTTCCTTTTGGCTTTTGGTTTCGATTGCTAGTTTCATTATTGACAATATTTCAGAGAAAAAAAAAAAAGAGCCTATGCCAATCAAGTGGTCTGCTTCAATTGCCAAAAATAAAAGACATAAAAAGAAAATATTAGAATGCTTACCTTCTTGACCTGTCCTCTGATACCACTCACAGTTCTAACAGCAGCACCTTCAAACCTAGCAATTTCCAAATCTGATGTGAACATGTCCTTGATTAAAGCTGTTTTCTTAAAGATCTTGCAAGGATAGCCAACAAGCTTTATCTTCTTCATCATTCGGGCAGCATGATTAAACTCAAGCACCACACCAGTTGCCGTAATTCGGAAAGATGCCTAAAGGGCAGAGAAAAATTCACAATCAGTAATTCATGGCATTCAGTTCAGTCTACACATTTATTATGTTCATTTCTCATTAGCATTTACTAATATAGATGGACAACAAGAACTCGCCTAGCAGATTGGACTTGCAAGGCCATAAGGCAGGCCTGGCAAAAGCATATATTATGCTAAATTTGATGGCAACTGAGCAAGAATACAAAAAAAAATCTATTATCTTAAAATATATGCAGATCAAAATACATAAATGAATGTAAAATTTTGAAGGATACATGGTCGAAATGATGTTTGCACTTAAACAAAGAAAGAAGCTCCTATAGTAGCATTTGAACTACACATTAATAGAATTACAATGAAAAAATATTCATGTATATTTATAGAAAAAAAGCTCGAAAATTGAGCTGACGAGCTCACACCTACGCTTAAACTTGACCCTTCAGGTAGGCATGGGCAAAAATAAAAATTTTCAAAAGTCCATTGTACCCAGAAGTTCATAGTACCATCATGAACAAAAGCCCGCTTTACTCGCTAATAATAAAATGGTAGAAATCTAGAGGAAAATAACTGAAAAGTACTTTACTGGTAAGTTCTAGATGAACAAAATAGGAAAATACTGGAACGTACTTTATTAGTAAGTCCGACTGTCCGAGACGAGTAAAGCAGCCTCTCAAATATGTCGGTGTAAGAAATTACAAACCCGAACTCGTATAACACACTCACAAGAAAACACCCAAACTAGTATGATTGGTGGTAAACTCACCTTCAACCAAACAACATATTATCCCCCTGCTTCTTACCATCACTTACAACTAATCATTGACAGATGAAAAAAGGTTAATGGTTAAAAGTTTTTTAATGTAATTAATTTAATGTGTAATGTGAATACATGTAAAAAATTGAGGATTTATAGAATGCAAGACAATAGTTAATTCAACATATTATTTTCTTTATATATATATAATACTAGAATTATAACTTAAATGATAAAAAATTAATTGGTGCAATCAAAGAAATTAAGAGAACTAAGCAAGTCATTATGTTGATGAAATAAAACAAAGAACAATTTTATAATGAAAAATTAAACCTCACACCACTACAAGGAGATGGCTTACCTAAAAATTAGATAAGTCACATTTGTACTATTCTCAAAGAAATCACAAATTTAACTTGTATTCACAACTTAAACTAGAAAGAAAAATTTAATTCAAGCCAAAAGTTGATCATTACATGTCACAAACCAACTATTTATAGACTTCTCATCTCCTAAACTAGTAAATGTAAATTCGCAGAACATTCAACTTAATCTATCTTAAAAAAAAGATCCCAAAAGATAATAAAAAATCCAACTTTTTAATTTCAAATCCCAATTCGTCCCATAAGCTACTGCACATTGATTTCAAATCCCAACAGTCTAGCCAATGATGTATAGAATAGCAAAAATTCTTCAGGAGTCAAGTAGTCACGACAGATATTCACATTATGTCAATAACTTGAGGCTCAGAAAATACTCCCAACAGAACCCACAAATTAAAATTTCTGAAAATCTGAAATTTCAGCAACGTTGTTACTGCACAGCCACAAGAATCGCAAGCAGCAACTCAATTCCACAGCGAATACACATAATTCTAAAGCTACAGCTAGCATCCACCACCCAAAGCAAACCCCCAAAAGGAAAAAAAACCAACAGCCACTGCCCAAGCCCCACATCATTGACTAATAGGAAGTTCCATTTTAAATTTTTTTGAACTTCTAAATTGGCCGAAGAGCTTCTTCAAGAATATGTGCCCAGGCTACCTAGAAAATAATGGCCTTTCATTCTCTCCTCGTTCACTGTTTAATAAAACAATACTACCAAGTTATTAGCTCAGCATTCTAATTTGTGTTTCTTTTTCCGAAAGAACAAAATAGTCCTCGACAATATAAAAGTATCAATCTGATCCTCTGACTCTTTAAATAAGGACCAAATTTATAAGTAGCAAATTTGATAAGCAAGACTCCTTTTCTGCACACTTTCTTCAAATTTAATCATCTCCATTGACTTGTAACAAACCAAATCAACTCCACCCTTTATTTCTTATCAATCTTTAACATGTGCAGCTTTTTACATACCGCATACTTGTACACATACACTAAAACCTGCAAGTCATAGTCTGGAATTATTATGAGTTTCTATAGTTACATTTCTTCTCTCTGCTTTGGTTGCCGAACTCTGTTTTTCTAACATGCTTACAGGTTCCGCAAGCTTCCACTGTTAGAGAGAACGCTCTTCTCTCAATTGGTTTTCACAAATTAGTTCTTCCGTGGGATTATTTAGGTCTCTATTAAAAATTCAAGTGATTAAACTGACATTTTTAAATAGACAGCGGCCATTTTAGTCCTTTACAAAAATTCAGGAGATCATTTTGGTCAAATGCGCCGTACAATTCAGTTTCAAAGATAATGCTAGAGATTTAGTTTAAGTGTAGAGAAAAAACAACTAACAAAAAAAATAAGAATGACAACAGTTTTATCATCTGAGAGATCCACGTAATGGAGAAAGGTAAATAAGGCAGTGATGACACAACAAAGAGGTGCAGAGAATGATTTTTTCCCAAATGGTCACTATAAGTGGATTCAAAATAAGAAATGATATCCTTTCGGAAATAGAAATAAATAAGCCACCTAGATGTATCTATACTACCATCACACATCAAGTTGGAATACAAGTTGACCGAGGTGTCCACAACTGAAGAAAAACATCAAAACAATCAATTTTTCATTAGAACCTGCACATAAAAAGCAAAATTTTCTCGAGGAAGAAATAAATTTAAGTAACTAATTTGCACGCGACATAGTAATGAGTTCTAGGGAAGCTTTATACTACAGATATTTGGTACTTTGTGTAGAAAAATATAAATATGAGCAAACTACTTTGAATTTTATTGCTCATCTCTTGTAAACAAATTAGAGGAATTTATAGACTCCAAGGATATCACATATGAAAAAAAAAATGCAAGTTGCACAAAATAAATAAATAAATAATTTAAAAAAGAGAGGCCGGTGACTAGGTGTAGAGAGAGGAGCACGTGGATAGCAATCAAATGATTAAGAGAGAGAGAAGATCAAATTGTTAATCTCTTCAATCTGAGTGCTCAATAAATCATATTATGATTCACTATATCGGAGGACCCACAACTATTCTACCTAGGGCAATATTTTGGGATGGATGAATGCAAGGAGGTGGAGTGGGTCCCACCCCACGATGTGAGAGCCCATGTCATCACCCCTCCCCCCCCTTCTTCAAACTTGATGGTGCAAATCTATCATTTCATATTTTCTTATAATATTCTTGCATGGGGTTGCAAAGTCCTTTGGTGAATATATTGGCAAGTTGATTTCATGTTGATATATATGAAATATAAATCAACCCACTCTTCAATTTCTCTTCTATGAAATATCTATCTATTTCTACATAAATGATACGAGTATCTGAATTATCTAACTTTTTTAGAGAATTACTTTTTCAAAAATTGATTTGCGAATATTTGCTTAAGGGGATAGATTTGAGCCCACCTTAATTGACATAGAGCTTTGTGTCCTATTGGTCATATCCTATTAATTCATTACTCAAAGATTTAATATTGTTGGGGAACATGCGGGCACTGACCATGACCGTAATTTAATGGTGTCATTTAGTGGCAAGACCCCCTGGTTAGAGGGTCCAAGTTATAAATATTTACATGTGGTGTCATTTTACGACGAAACCACTAGTTAGAGGGCACGTGCCACTTTGTTACAGGCAGGTGACGATTTAAGAATGAATTTTAGTGATATTCACGACTAGACATTAGCTCTTTGTGAGCTAAAGTACTTTTCAATTGAATATATTTAATGAGAATTTGGAGGCACTTTGAACGTTTGGGTCTGTTTCAGTTGAGATTTTCTGTCAACATAACCATCATCAAGGATTTTATGGATAATATCATCTCATTAATTAGACCTTGTCGACTCCATTTACTTGCAAATAGAGAATTGGGTCGAGCTCCTAATTAATGAAATTATTGTGCGGATGCTGGAAACCGGGATATTCATTTAGATATGTGAATTTTTTTGTAAGAGATCATGAAGGCCTAATATGAACGTATAAAATCAAATACTTCGGTAGGCATTACGACCATGTATATGTTCCATGATTCAGGGCGTGCTGAGTCTGCCTATTTGCTGACGGAGAATTAGGCTTGAACTTAAATTCATTTCTTGACCCGCACGGCATCCTCAGACATCACATGTGTACGTACGCCATGCTCATCGAGGACCATGCAGGTATATACTTTTACATGCATTTTGCATGATGCATTTGTATGGTGGCTATTTATATGCAACGCAAGAGGTATATATAACATAACTATGTGTTTGCATATACACTGATATATTCACTTGCATGCTGACATGTCCAAGTATGAAATTGTATATTTATATTTATGCATGTATGTTGACATTGCATTTGCATAATGCTTAATCGTGCTTTCATGATATGTTGATATGTTCTTTGGCAGCTTAATGTATAAACATAATGTATGATGTATTTGCACTGCATCTTGCATGATATTTTGATATGCAATGTAGTATCATGCTACATTAACATAGCATATAGTGTATTTATATGATATGTATGTATAATGCATCCGTGCATTGTCTGTTTGCATGCATAATAAATTTGCATGACGATTCAGGACTTTTATGCAGTGCATAATGTATTTGCAAGTCAGCATAGTGTGCTGCCACTACACGAAGTATTTTACATGTTGGATAATATGCTTGTATGATGTGTTTTGTATTTTGCAATGTGTATATGCATGATGTAAATGCATCATTGTGCATTTCAATGCATGGGGGTGTTTTGGCAATATTTGAATATGCTTAATTATGCAAGCGATCATCATTTAGAAGATGCATGAGTTTTCTTAAGGGGCTTGCGAAAGCCTTCTGTCAACTTGTGTGAATTTTACTGATCCAATGGCATTGTTTAGCTCATTTCATCTTTTGCATGTTATTTTCTCCGAATTTAACTCATAGGAGTATATCTCTTCCTGCAAATGCACTGTACTATGCATTAGGAGTCCTCCACATTTCATTTATAAATGAGCTAATATATTCGGTGCGATGACCCGACGTTAGCAGTTTCCTATTTCTATCTATCAGCAATCCAAAGTCTTCACTACAAACTCCCTACTTCTGCTTGCAGGTGAGTCGTAGTGTTTCGCTACGGATTGCTTGTTGCTACTTGTAGGCAAGCGATCGTGCTATACGATCTTTGTTGAACTTGTCTATAGGTTGTCAGCAAACATCCATAAATCACCAGTTTAGCTCATGGATAGACCGCTACGTACATGACGAATCTCCTACAGCGGCTCGTAGATGTTTTGCATTTGCCATAGGTTTTTTGCTTTTGACGGTGGATAGTATGTTGTGCTAATCTTGTTCATGTTTACAGAAGACCCGTCGCATTGGTTGCATGTTACCAGTAGGTGGACCCCTGTGTGTATTACAAGTGCCCATATGAAGGTACCATATTTTCTACGAAAGATCCTGTGCACATTTGCAGGCCGTTATGCATATTATGGATCGCCTACCATTGCTTGCAAGTGTCGCTACTTCAATCTACAAGCAGGTTGTCGTATGCATACTAAACCTGCTATTGCTACTTGTTGATGTTTGCATTCATTGCAAGTTCATCTCCTTTGTTTGTAAACAACGCACTGTGTTCATATGGAGGAGTTATCACACTCGTTGCATATCAGTTGTCATTGATTGCAGAGAATTATCGCTTTTCTTGGAGGTTTGATTGTTGTTGACTTTACGAGTGTCCTTGCATTTATTGCACATGATTTGTTGACAGCCATAAGTAGGCTAATATATGCATATGTAGTTCTCTTATTTGTATTTATAACGAGCCCATTGCATTCATAGTTTATCCACTGTCGTCTCTTGTAGGTGAACTAGTGTATTCATTTGCAAGCTAACTAATGTTGAGCATAAGAAGGTTGTCACATTCGTTGCATGTTCTCCATGCTTTGCTCGTAAGTATATTATTGCATTTATAACGAAGATCTTGTAAGCACGCATAAGGAATAAAATTGTTTGCGGGCAGGCTAGCACACTTTCTTGGAATTGAATGGCATTGACTGTGTACAAACTTCATGTGCTTTGAACTTCATCAAATGCATCAAATTATTATGTTCATTGTACAATGACCTCCTCCGCTTGCAGGGGATCGATATGCTTGCTTTCATGTTGACTTGCATTGAATGTGAGAGGACCAAGCTTCATCATGAACTTGAGATGTTTCTCCGATGGATTAGTGCATTAATCAAAATTCCTTTTTTGTGGGGTTTGCAAGTCACTTGTCCTAGTTGCAAATTGGTAGATTGAATGTCACAAGCCGCTTTAATTTTCATTATCCACCATTCGTGTGCATTGAGAGTTTGTATGCCATTTATTTTGTGCTTTGTTCATTGATGTTTATTCGAGTGACCTAGACTATCGGCATTTTTAGTGCGATTGTGCATTTATTAATTCAGAGACTAGTTCCCTATTTATTGACTTGCAAATTTTGCTCCCTGTTATTTGTTCAAGTTATATTCCCTGTGGTTCTATTTGCAAGTTATGTTCCTTGTCAATTAGCTTAAGTCAAGTCCCATGTTTGCTGAAAAATTCAACAACCTCCAGGCATCTCCCAGTTTAGGAGAATTTTCAGGAGTCTTAGCCTACCCACCACGTCAAGAAAAACATGCATAATCGGCGTCAGGCGACATCACGGTCGTGGTCTTCAATCTCACCACGCCAAGAAAGGCATGCACTGGTCTTTAGGAATACCTATGTGAAAATGCGTTATTTTTCTCTGCAGGTATAAAAGCTCGTACATGAGTACTTTATTCTTACACCGTCACACTAAGAAAAGCGTGCAAAATGCTTACATTTTATCAAGGGTATGAGGATCGAATCACATAAATCTCTCTTTTCATTTCCTTTTCTCCTCTCTTTTTTTTTTCCTCGCGCCCCCCCCCTCTTTTTTTTTTCCCCGCCCCCCCCCCCCCCCGTTTTATTTCTTTTCTCCTCTTTTTTGTCTCTTTTTTTTTTTAATGCTTCACAATTTAGAAGCATCGGAATATTTTTTATTCATTCAAATAATATGAGGCTAGTAGCCCCTAGAGTTCTCCCATAATTTAATTTTCATTATTCATGATGCACTCCTTGAAAGAGAAGTCAAGAAATCCAAATCTAACGAAGAGAAGGAAAAATTCCAACAAGAAAAAAGAGAAAAAGAGAATTGAAGTTAGAAGAATGAAACTCTAAACCTTGCTCCAATATTATATTAAAAAATAAAAATACGAAAAAATTAATATGAATTTTATTATTTAATTTTTGTACAAATATTTGACATATTTATAGGCTCCTCCAAGAATATTACATATGAAAAAAGACAAATACAATTTACATAAAATAAGTACAATAACAACAATAACAACAAGTCTTTATCCTACTACATAAGGTCAGCTACAAATCTTTTTTCTTCATTGTGTCTTGGTAAGTGTCAAATTCTAATTTAAACCTAATAAAAAATATCATTTCTAATGTTTTCTAACCAAAACTTTCTGGGTCAATTTTTACCTTTCTTAACATAGGCAAAATTTAGACAAAATAAATAAATAATCTTAGAAAGAGGGTACGATAGCTAGGTATATGCAGAGGATTATATGGATTGCAATCCAAAGGGTTAAGAGAGAGAATATCTAATGGCTATGCCCCTCAATCCGTGTGCTCAATAGATCATACAATGATTTGCTGCATAATAGGACTAACGGCTCTTCTACTTAGGGTGAAAATATGGGAGGGCAGATGCAAGGAAGTGAAGGAGTGGGGTCTTCAACACATTGCAATATAGTTATTTCAGGATGACAGCCTTGTCATGGAAAGAAGGGATCCTTGAAGAGGTATAGTTCCCATGGGTTGGCTACATGACAAAATCCACCTTTTTATCAGTAACAATATTATAATGACAAATTGGCACAAATCAAAGTAGTTTAAAAAGGAAACTGATCAAAAAGAAAATAAACTAAAACTGTTTATGTACATAGGATTAATCAAACAAATATGATCACATATGCTTGAAACAATAGCTTTAACCTTGAAGAAAATAATAGAAAAAATGTAGATACAAGAAAATGAAATTAATCATAGCTAAATTATGCACGGAGATACGTTGATTCCCAAATTTTTTTAGCTATCCATGCTATGTGATCAATCAAAAAATAAAGGGATGAAACTACACCTGAATACAAAAGCTAAAGCATTTTCAAGGTGAGTCTAAACTGAAGCTACATGAATAAAACCTGCCCAAGAAAGAGATCCAAATGGAACCCAATGGCATGGCTACATTTTTCATGGATTCGTTTGAAACAATGACAAAAATCATTTAAATTTGTATTTTGAAATTCATGAACATGTGATAGGCAGTGTTAAAAATAAGAAGTAACTTTACTCATTCACATGCAATACCTGATTATTGGACAAGTTTTGCACGGCAATTATTCCAGCAGAGGGAGGTGCAAGAGGGCCCCAAAACATTGCAAAACAGTGCATATGCTCGGGTGTGTACTTCAGCATGCGATGTCGCCCATTCTGATCCTCAACGCCATAGACAGGAATCGTTTGATAACGTCTCCAACCAATTGAAACAATTATTGGATCCCTGGTCTTCAGCACCTTCTTGTGCCACCGGTGACGCTTCAGGCGAGCCTGGATGATGATGAAATTAAAAACAGAGATCAGTTGACTGAGCAAAAAAGCTTATAGATACGTGGGAAAGAAAGTAGAACACATTCAAACCTGCATGTAACCAACATTGTCTTCCCCAAGTCCAATTCCCCCAACCAGTACAGGGTGATGTGGATTGAAATGTTCAACCAATTCAAATGGAACATTATGAACTTCCAACCTCAGGTATGTTCCAGTTCTGAAGCCCTCAACCTCTACACGAGTAGCCTCATCAAGCTCATTGAGTTCAGATATGTTCATCTGTTTACGAAGCTCCATCTCTTCTTTCATCTGCAGATTTCAGATATGCTTCTCAGATTCACGCAAAAAGCTAAATTGTCAAACAGTACCAGAACTTGCAAACTTGGGTTGGCATACTAAAAGAGTCTCATAAAAAAGATTTTGAGAATTTCTTTTAATTTGTGAGGGCAGAAAAAGAAAGAAAGGTGGTGGAAGTGTTGGTACAAAGAGTGTGTGAGAGAGAAAGGGAGAGAGAGAGATAGAAAACAAGAGAGAAAGAGAGGGAACATCAAACATTCAAAAGAGCATATCTTGTCAAAATTGAGAGAGAGAGAAAGGGAGGGAACATCAAACACTCAAATGAGTATACCTTGTCAAAGTAGCTACCAGTATTGGCACCAACTGAGGAAATATTTTTCCCTTTAGCCTTATCATCTTCTTCATCCGATATCTCAGATTCATCATATGTATGCCAGAGTCAAAGAGATTCCAAACATGAAGAACCGACTACATCAAGATAAAAGGACAAAATACGAAGGCAAAAAAAGATGTTTATCCCACTCAAATTAGATAGATTACCATCTTCTTCATCCGATAGCTCAGATCCATCATACGTATGCCAAATTTAAGGAGAAGTCAAACATAAAGTAATTACCAAAAATGATCCTATCGCAGTCTAATCATATAAAAAGAGAGATACTAGTTGTAAGCATAAAATGATGATGATATTGATAGTAAAACATATAAATAAGTCCTGAAAAATGAAGAAAATTAATATTTGTTGTCGACGCCGCCGCTATCGACAAAAAACTCTCTCCGGTTCAGTGACGGATCGTTTCCAAGTCCTGAAAAGGGTGAATTTCTCCTCCAAGTATTTTGTTTTTCTAAGCCTTCCCGTTATTTTGCTGCATCATAAAGGTTGTGCAACCTATCTCCGTTTAGCCTACATCAAAAGTGTGAGTGAGTGGATCCAATTAATGCATAATCTATATGTTAACATAGGGATTTCCTTTGAATTATGTCATGCTATGATAATTGTGATTGGAATTGATTATTCATGGTTATAACTTTTATATTGTAATTTGGCCTAAGCATAAATCATCTCCTTATTGTTTTAATATTTGTTTAAATTGCTAAAAGTAAACGTAATTATTGTTGCTCTAATAAAAAGATGTGCATTTTCAGCATTACATAATTACTCACACATTTAGTTCTACATTACTTATACTTTACGGCTAGGATTTCATAAGTAACTATTTTCTAATAGAACAAATTATCATTATAATATTGAGATGAACCAAATTACAATGCCCATTTCAAACTAGATACTTCTTACATGTCACTTTAGAAACATAGTTTTCTAACCAATAAAGTTGCAGTAGAAACTAGCTTTTTTAAACTACTGTAGAAAGTACTTTCTTAGTGCAAAAAGCTTTTTTGAAAGCAGCAAAAAGTTGGGGTCAAACAGAAATTATGATTGTGATTTGAAAAACAAAATAATAAGAAAATTATCCAAAATGAAGCCTTAGGTATTGTGTTACATGGATAGAACCATCAACACCAACTCGACACAACCGAAAGACTGCAGTTTTTTTGTTCTTGTATTGGATATTTTCCAGTTTAACGATTTTGATTAGGTTTTTACATGTATGAAATCAAACCAATTGAAAAACCGATGTTCTCATATGCATAGTAACACCTACAGTTTTCTAAAGTTAATTACCGAACAAAGGTAATTTAAAGCAATAAATTTCATTTATAATTATTTTACCTTGAATTAGTAATCAAATTTAAAATTCAGAAGTCTTACTGGTGCTTAAACTGTTGACTGAATGGCTTCTAAATCGAATTCAAATCTCAGATTTATAAAATTCAGTTTTGGATAGTTCTAACTGAGCAACTTCATGAAGTTTAGTTGGTTCAGTTTTGATTTTAAAGAGGTATTCAATCAGTTGGATTTTTGGATTAACATAACAAAAAACAATTGATTTCAAAAAGCCAAAAAACTAAATTGATCACACCCATACTTTAGATTATACTAATGATACCAAAATTTGTTGAAATCTAGCCGTTCCGGTGCAAAGGAACCAACGGTCACAGAGAACAATCCGTGGGAAGCTCTCATGAATCACACTAGAGATAATTGACTCCTTTCCATAATGAAAAAACTAACTTAGGAAAGAGTATATTAGAGATATTATGTGTTAAATCTGTAATTAATTGTTTCTTTATTGAGATATCTCATATATATCTATAAATAGGGAAGAAATTATGCACTAAAGCTAAGCTTTTCCCTCTCAAATTTCTAGTTTAACATGGCATCAGAGCCAACGACCTTCATTGCCAAGGAAGAAAGATCGTAGATCGCCGAAGGACAAGAAGAAGAAGAAGCGACTGGAAGACAAAGCCGGAAGCCGAAGGAGGAAAAGAAGAAGAAGCAGGGATCGGAAGAAAAAACCGTCGGCATGCAAAAGACGACCGGAAGATGAAGCCAATCGCAAGTACCTCACACACCATCGGCACGAAGAAGTCAACCGGAAGTCGAAGCCGAAGTACGACACCAAGGCTCCCGCTTGCAGCTGGAGAGGCGGAACCATGCGTGCCCTAGTTACCCGAACCAAGTCTTTTAAGGACTTGGCTCAACCTGTTACCTAAACCCGAGAAAAAAAAATTATCATTGACCTGTATTATCGATCAGAAAAAATTATTTTTTCGGGAAGCCTTCATTGCTACCCAAGGTCATACAGATAGTCTTAATTACTATTATAATGTTAGAAATTAATTCCTCTCAGAGCATTGACCAAATTTAGGAGTCTATGGTGCACCAAGGATAAGGTGCCTCCAAAGCATGCAACCTTCCTATCGCCTAAATGGGAAGAACTACCTAAAGTGGTCTCAATTTGTAAATACCTACTTAAAGGGGAAAAGAAAAATACACCACCTCCTCAGAGGATGACCAAAAGAAGGAGATCCTAATTTAGGGCATGGGATGAAGCAGACTCCATGATTATGTCATGGTCGTGGAATTTGATGATTCTAGAAATTAGCGATACATTTATGTTCTTCTCCACTGCAAAGGACATATGGGATGCCGCCAGACAAACTTTCTCAAAAGCTCGGGATGCTGCTCAAATCTTTGAAATCAAAATTAAAGTAGAGAGCACAAAACAAGAAAGCAAGATCGTGATTAAGTATGCCACCATTCTACAAAATCTATGGCAAAAACTTGACCACTATAGATGCATAGAAACAAGATATCCAAAAGATGTTGCGATCCTAAAGAACTTTATTGAGAGAGATAGAGTTTATGATTTTCTTGCATATTACATACAGTATTTGATCAAGTCAGAGTCCAAATCCTTGACAAAGAGGAGACGTCATCAGTAAATGAAACAATTGCTCTCATTCACGCTGAAGAAAACTGATGAAGTGTAATGCTGGAACCAAAAGTCGTTGAGAGCTCAGCAATGATAACCAGAGAAGCTCCATGGAAGGAGAATGGTAAGGACTCTGCAACTCAAAAACAAAAACTCTCTTTGGTATAGTTATTGCAAGAAGCCAAAACACACAAAGGGAACGTGCTGGAAAATATATGGAAAACCCCCCAGTAAGGAGTAGAATCAAAGAAGTGAAATAAAGAGCACATCCCATGCCAACAATACAACAAGTCAACCCAACCCAGAAACACAGTCCAGCTTCAGAGAATTCAATAAAGAAGATATCAAAAATTAAAACAACTTTTGGTATCTTTTGAAAAACCAAATGCATCTTCTTTTAGATCCAAGAGACTCAAGTGCAATCATTAATGAATGATACAAACCAAGGTGCCCCAGAAATATTGGGGATTTTTTTGGGTCCCCATATATCACTATGAATAAAATATATGCATCCAAAACTTTTTCAGTAAGTAGAAAATAAACATTTTCATTACTAGATGAAAAAAATGCATTCTTACATGGAGACTTGGAGTAAGAGATTGATGAGGACATTTATATCGACGGCTACGATTAGGAGCCTTTATTTTTTATATATTTCATATATTAGTTTATTTTATGTCAAGTTTGACAATTGCACCTTGTTTATTATTTTTAGTTGTAGCACTAATGGCATTTTAGTCTTTTCTTTTCTTCTCTCTTTGAGACCTATATATGAGGCCCTTAGTCTTGTATCAGGGTTAATGATTGATTAATGAAAAATATTCCTGATTTTCTTCTTCTTGAGAGCTTGTGAGTTTTTGAGTGGTGAAGTCCCAAGGTGTGGGCAAAAGCAATACCCACCAATCGTTTGAAGTATCTCGAGCTCGTGGTTCGACTCCTTGCTTCAAACCACTGACCACCCCTTTCCCTCCTAGACGCCGATCTCAATCCCCACCTCCTCCAGCTAGACGCCGGCCCAACCTAGGCCTACCCTCCTCATACCCGCCGACCCATAGCCCCTCTCCCGTCCATAACTGCCAACCTAGCCCACAACCTCGGCCTCTTCTCCCTAACCCATCTCCTAGCCGCCAGCCACACCTCCATTGCCCTCTTGATGATGATTTCAATCATCATTACTACATACCTAAATTAGCCTAAATAATTTGGGGAAAGAATTGAATTCAATTTGAAATTCAAATGACTAAGCTAAATTAGGCAAGTTCCTAAATTTAAGTCTAATTTAATTTTAAATTAGATTTGATTTAATTACTCTTTTCCTAAATTAGAATCATGATTTAGGACGTTTTAAATTCCCTCCCAATTCCCCTCTCCCCCATACATGCCACCGGCCCCTAGCCCTCTCTCTCTACTTCCATTATCCGTAATTTGAATTTGAAACTCAAATTTTCAAAATTCAAACCCCTTTCCTATTTCAACTAAATCTGAAATTAATTTCAGATTTTATTTACCTTGCCATATTCCAAACCCTAACCCTAACATCACAAAACAAACCCCTCCCCTCCCTTGGCCGACCCTCTCTCCTTCTTCCTCCCTCTTGGACTTTCTTATTTCATAAGTTATATTCCAAGCGAAGAAGAAGACAATCATCCCTTCCCGACTTTCTTACTAGTGCATGGCCGATCCCGAGCATGACCACAGATTCGACTCCAACCCGCAAGGTTTAGTGGATATTCTTCAATCCCCTTTCTTCGACCTCAATTTGGAAGTTGACGACTCCGTCAAAGATTACGTCAATATCATCCTATTCACCTTGGCACCTTCTTTCAAAGAACATCTACCCTCCGGACACTGGAAAATCATCGGACATCCACCCGCATCTCCCCTTCCGACTAACTTTCCGTGGATCAAGACACTTGGCGTCCTATCACTTATGGTGACATCGTTAGGATTGCTAAGATTCTCCTTCCGCTAAACCTTTCAAAGAGCGTGAGTGAGGATAACTCAGGGTGGCTTTTATAACTGTCAAGTGGTGGATTTAAAGTTTAAAGCATTTAAGTTTATGTTTTATGATTGAAGTTATTTTTAGTTCTTGTTATTCTACAGTGTAGCTGATTTCCATAACAATATTGATAATCTTAAATTCTTAAAATCCCGTCTGGTGAAACATTAATTCACTGTTACTGTGCTTAAATCAAGTTTTTATAAATTTCTAAAACAATTCCTAATACCACCAGGATTAAAGGAAGAATCTGGAGGTGACAAAGTATGCAGGTTGAAAAAATCCCTATATGGGCTAAAACAATCATCAAGGGCCTGATTTGGAATATTCTCAAAGTTTGTGCTTCTTAATGGGAATCGACAAAGTCAAGAGGACCATACACTATTCTTTAAACACTCTGACTCAAAGGGACTCACAATATTATTAGGGTATGTGGATGATATTATCCTAACTCGAAATAAAGAAGAGGAGAAAGATAGTCTAAGAAAATGTCTTACCAAAGAAATTGACATCAAAGAACTTGGTAGATTAAAATATTTTCTCCGAATTGAAGTAATCCACTCCAACAAAGGAATCTTTTTTTTACAGCAAAATTGCATCAAAGATCTTCTAAAAGAAACAAGTAAACTAGCTTGTAAACCAACACCAACACCAGTAAAATCGAATCTTAAATTGGGGGAAGTTAGAGAAGATCTAAATGTAGATAAAGGGGCCAACCAGAGACTGGTAGGAAAATTAATCTACCTTTCCCACACCAGACCAAATATAGCATTTATTGTAAGTACGGTCAATCAATTTATGCGGAATCCAAAATAGGTTCATATGCATGAAGTAGACATAATACTGCACTAACTTAAGGGAAATCCAGGAAAAGGTATACTCTTTAGAAGAGACCATGGAATAACTCTAGAAACATACACAGATGTAGATTATGCAAAATCATCAGTAGATAGAAGATCAACCTCTAGATACTGCACGTTTCTTGGAGGGAACCTAGTTACATGGAGGAGCAAGAAATAGAATGTGGTGGCAAGAGCTAGTGCAAAAACAGAATATAAAGTTATGGCCTTGGAAATATGTGAGTTACTATGGATCAAGATATTTCTAGAAAACCTAAGAATCAAGTGGAATGATCCCATGAAACTATATTATGATAATAAATCAGCAATCAGTATAGCGCACAATCCAGTCCAGCACGATAAGACCAAACACATAGAAGTGGACAGACATTTCATTAAAGAAAAACTGGACAGTGGTCTAATGTGTAAACCATGTTTCATCAAAAGATAAACTTGCAGATATCCTTACTAAAGAATTGGACAACTCTGCCTTTCTCAGAATGATTGACAAGCTTGGAATGACAGTCTATATTTCCTAGCTTTTCCAAGCTTGAGAGGGAGTGTTGAAATCCAGTTGTTTCTAGTGCAAAGGATCCGACAGTCACAGAGAGCAATCCGTGGAAAACTCTCATGAATCACGACAGAGATAATTGACTCCTTTCCATAATAAAAGAACTAACTTAGGAAAAAGTATATTAGAGATATTATGTGTTAAATATATAATTAGTTGTTTCTTTATTGAGATATCTTGTATAGATCTATAAAATATGGAAGAAATTATGCAATAAAGCTAAGCTTTTCCCTCTCAAATTCCTAGTTTTAACAGAATTCAACTGCTAAAAACATGTATTCATACCACCTATTGCACTTACTTAAAAAAATAAACAACATAATCTCCTGAGATGAATTTTAATAAACTACTATTATCATATTATATGATATTATTACGCACAACAATAAAATTAAATACGTTCAAAATATGCAAAGGTTATATAGTAAATAAACAATAAACGACTGCTAATCAGTTTTTAAATTATATCAAAACAACTTAAATGAAAAGGATATTGAGCGTCAAATTTTGCACGAAGAGCAAGCTTTTTAAGCCTTCGCTCCTCCACTTCAGGATCTTCCATCTCTATAACTTCATCTTCTTTAGCATCATCTACTGACTGGTTTTTGAACACATCACCTGTTTCCAGATCTTCAAAATCACCATAAAGGGCTTCCTCCTCTTCTTCTTCAGCATCTCCCTCTTCACCTCTTTTAGCAGCCTTAGACCAATCTCCTGTGACAAAACGATCACGGATATTACTGATGAGGTCTTCATTAGACCAGTCCTTGAGTTGTGGAATAACCAATTTGGAGCAGTCCTCAACATCGATATCATCATAGTCAGGTTTCTCAATGATCCTCTGCAGGAAATACATGAAGCAGGATTAAAATTATTTTCCCCTCATAAGAATAGCACATCTTAATCTCGGTGAGGAGTGTACGTAAAATGAATTATGAGATCTAGAAAATCCAATGATTAGCTTATTCAAAGAGTAACATGAGAGATAACAAGTCTAGATAAATTGCCAAATTGATAAAAAGTGGTTAGAGTTACCTTGTCCCACTCACTTTTTGGTATGAAAAATTCATCATCATCACTATCTTCACTATTGCTACCTGTTATTACCCCAGTGCTTACGGGGTTAGACGAAGAATGTTCATATACAAGTTGCATCAGATTAATATTTTGCCTCGTCCTTGCTCTGGCAATCAAAGACTCCTTCCACTTTGAATCATTTCCTCTCTCTGCATCTTTGTTATTAATTTCAGAAAATAATTATTCACCAAAATAGAATAATTGATGGCCACAATAAAAAATCTAGCATCTTCTACCAAATAACCTACCTTCCACACTAGTGTCCAAAACAGACATAAAAATGTCCATTCGAACAAATAGATACAAAAACGATAAGGATGGCCATGAAAAAATTCACGATGACCGTTATAGAAATGAGCAAGAAGAGCAGCAGCAATAATATAAAGGAGTCCAAGAATATATGCAGATATGCATCCCACTTAATCAACCAAAACTGACTACACAGTGCAAAAAAATAAAGTACCTGAGTCCGTGCCCTCAACACTGCCGTCAGAAGATTCTGAACTGAGATTCAACTGGTTATCTGCATCATCTTCTTCAGAATCCTGCAAGAAAAGTTAGCCACTATGAGGTCAGATAATCCTCAATTGGGGATATGAACTTTAGACAACAAGGAAAATCAAAGTAGAAAAATAGCTCACAGTACCAATCATTTTAAAAATTAAGCAGAAAGGCAAGGCAAACGTGTGCCAAACATTACTAATACAACAACAACATCAAACCTTTATCCCACCATGTGAGGTCGGCTACATGAATCATTTTTCTCCGGTGCATCCTGTTAAAAGTCAAATTTTCCTTTAAATCTAATAAAGAAAAGTCATTTCTAATATTTTCTAACCAAGCCTTTTTAGGACGACCTCTATCTTTCTTAAAATAGGCCAAATCTAATACATCTACTCTCCTAAAAAGATCATCGGAAGGCCGCCGTTTTACATGACCAGACCATCTAAGGCAACTCTCTCTAATCTTATCTGTCACTGAAGCTACTACAACCTTTTCACGGATATGCTCGTTTCATATCTTGTCTCTAAGAGTAAATCCACTCATCCACCTGAGCATCCTCATCTCAGCAACACTTAACTTAATATTATGCTTCTCTTTTAATGGCCAACATTCTGCGCCATAAAGCATTGCATGTCTCATCACCATCTTATAAATTTTTTCCTTAAGTTTGAGTGGTACTTTTCTATCATACAACAGACCCAAAGCATTCCTCAACTTCAACCATTCAACTTGAATTCTACTAATAATATCGCCATCTATTTCAAGAATGACAGAGATCAGAAAAATGTGCTGATATAGCCAAGTAAAATATAGAGCTAAGGAAGCTTAGCTAGCATAAAGATTAAAGGTAATATAGAAAGTATATGAGATGCAGCATGCTTATGAAAAAGATCTAACTAGTTAAAAATGGCGACCATAAATGAATCAAAAGTAGACTATCCAATAAAAACCAAATCTGTTGGATTGGCATCCCACTAACGCTATTGAATGAATGAATAGATCCTATCGTTCAAAACTGGGGAGTATAACTCTTATAGGAAGCAAGGATGCTAAAGATGAAAAAAAAATATATTTGGATAGTACAATAGCTGCAGCTGGTGGAAAAATAAATGTCCAGCGCACTAAGCAAAAAATGTTACGATCAAAATTTTATAACTTCAAAACTGGGAAATTCGGATAACAAACTAACTGCTACAACGCAAGGGATAAGAGGATGGAATATTTGCAGCAGCGGAGTCAAAAACTCCCCCATGTAATACAGACACCAGCAGAGGCCCAACAAAAAGAAAATGAACAATCAAAATCCTGGAAAAAAAATTATGCATATCATAAAATGAAAGCAAGTTTATTCCAAATCCAACATTTATAACCAATCCGTAAATCCAATTCATTACCATCCCTACCATGTTAAGCATAATTTACATCAAGCATAATTTGCAACCAACTTAACTACCGCAGGCAGGAAGTAAAGGATCTCAGAAGTATTAGTACCTCTAAATCTTTAAAATTAGTAGAAATGGCTTTTCGTCTCATCCTTCCATTGTGGAATTCAGCTTTTTCTTGATCATGGTTAAAAAGAATTTCCTGATCAACTTCATCATGATTGCCTTCTGATTCATAATCACTTTCTTCAACAGAATCGTCAGACTCAATTTCCCTCGTCATATCACTTTTCTCAATTTTAGCATTCTCTTTGAAGCTTGAGCTGTCCATGGGATCAATATGCACACCCTCAACACTATCTTTCACTGGCAGATTCCTGGTTATTTCAGCTCCAACTGTAGTTCTATCTTCTGAAACATTTGCATCTTGCGATGAACTAAAAGGTTTCACGTTAAAGAGATTGATGAAACTTTTGTCCAACTTCTCATCTATTGAATATCTAGTAGTCTGGAGTGTTTTCACCAATGCTTCACCTATATCATGGTCCTTACCTGCAAATAAATAAAGCAATAAGTACTAGAAAATGCTCATTTTAATCAATGGGGTAACACAACCATGTTATTATCAAGACAACACTAAGCCTTCAAAAGGAAAATGTAATATCACTAAAAAGTACAATTTGAAAATCATATTCCAGTTTTAAGAATCTTAATTGGTCCATGCATGCATTAAATTCAATGCTTTCAAGCATGGTTTAAAATTGCGCAATATGAGGCTCGCCTTGAGGCCCGCCTATGCGCAATTCCAGTAAAAAACGCCTCGATGCTTACGCCTCGAGTTCTTTTTATGAGGCTTGCGCCTCAACTTGGTTGAGGCCCGCCTTGAAGCCCGCCTCGCCCCACTGGCATGAGGCTTACGCCTCACGCTATATATATTAAAACTTACATAAATCTTGAAGTAAATGTCCGACATTTGACTCTATAGAAGAGGAGAAAGGGGAGAGAGCAATTCACCATAATGATGATTCAAATGAAGAACCCCTTAGTGATTACAGTGCTGATGACTTATGAGTTCTTATGTGATATGTCATTGCTATTTATTTTTGGAAATTG
>NW_021320019.1:4515078-4533949 GCF_001605985.2 Dendrobium catenatum | reverse complement strand
TTTAAATATTTTTGAGATTTTGGGATTTTCTGGATTTTGGATGATCTTTGGAATTTTTGAATTTTGGTATTTTGTTTGAACTTTTTGGAGGCATTTAAAAATATTTGTGCACCCCTCCGGTTGAGATCTGCATTCAACACGGCCATTATCGGGGTGTTTGGGGTCATTTCCATTTGTATCTTGAACCTTGTCGACTCTGTCTAGCTATCGATAGAGGATCGGATTTCTCGTAGGCTTTATACCCTTGATAGTGAATTCTCATTGTTATAGGCCTTGAAGGCTTAATATGAATGTATTAAGACAAATATAACGATCGCCACAACCGTACATTTGTTTGTTGGTTCGAACCCTGTCGACTTCTATTGACCCGCGCAGCATCTCTAGACGTCACGTGTATGCCAATAACACGTTCGCCGGGGCCCATGCGGGTGTTTGGAGGCATTTCGTAATTATTTATTGAACCTGGTCGACTCCAACTTGCTTAGAAGGATCGGGTTCAAATTTAATAACCCGCGCAGCATCCCTAGACGTCATGTGTGTACCAATAACACGCTCGTCGGGGCCCATGCGGGTTGAGATTGTACTTTCCCCTTTAGTGTACCTATATGTATACAATTTATAGTGCACGTGCAGGGGTATTTATTTCAGACTTTATTGACGCCTTCTATCTGCTTGTACAAGGGTTGTAGATCCGACGGCGTGAAGTAGCAGCTTTTGAATGGAATTGTTTGCTGCTTTGCACAGGTAGACTGTCGTGCAGTACTTGTATGATTTATGAAGGTAGATTGTAGTGCACAAACGAATCTCTTGCTTTGCTCCGTAGGTGCTTGCATTTGTTGAATGTGTCCCATCTCTTCTCGTAGCGGGCCAATGTGTTAACCTCAATTGTATGGCTGTTGGCTACAAAGAGACTTTAGCCTTTATTGTTCATTATAGATCATCACCCGTATGAGCATTCTGGTGTATGTGGTGACTCCCTCATCATTAATAGTGATCATTCGTATTCGTCACTATCTTCTATCGCTTATTGTAGAAGATCTCCCATACTATCGATGCATAATACACAACGTATGTAGCTTTTCATGCAAGGGGGGATGATAGATTTATTGGACGTCGAATGGTGATTGATTATAGGAGTGCTATAACATCCACATCTATTGATCATCACCCGCCAATGTATATTATTGTGCATGAGATGCATTCTCCATCACGGATAGTAGATCCTTGTATTCACCACGATCTTTTATCTTTTTCCTATAAAGGATCCGCCACACTAATGATACATTCACTATTGTTGTTTATAGGTAGGATCATTATAAGAGCGAAGAGTTTCCCTGTAGTAGCTTGTAGGAATTTACACTTTAATATGGTCATTTCACATTCATAGGAATTTGCACTTGATATGTCAATCAACCACCTTCTACTTGCAAGGGATATGTGTTTGTATGGTAACTTAATTGCGTTCATTCACTTCTTCATGCATATTGATTGTCGTTGCTTGCAGGTTTGATTGCATTTGCTTGTGTTTTGACAGTGATCATAGAACATTGTCACATTCACTCCATTCATATCACTTGTTGACATTTGCTTGTACTTAAATTACATGCTGAATTTCTTTTGGTCACATTTGATTGCATGAGTCTTTATCATCATTTGGTGAGTAGATGATATTTGCAAGTTCTGTATTCACTACAAGTCTTGTGTACCCTTCTTTTGCAAGTCCTTGTTCTAGCTCAAGTCTTCATTGTAGTTTATTTGCAAGTTCAAGTTCTCATTTGATCAAAAATGAGTTCAAGTCCGAGTCCAAAATAAGTTCAATCAAGTTCTCTTATACTTTTCAAATTCACTTGAGTTTTAAGCTCATTTTGTTCAAATAAATTCAAGTCCAAGCTCTTTTTTTTTTGTTCAAGTCCTTGGATTTTCAATCCAAATTTCGGCAGCCTCCCAAAGTCTCCCCCGTTTAGTGGAAAAACAAAGAGGCCGCCTACCAGCCACGTCACTAAAGACATGCACGGTTGGTGTTGGTGAGACACCGCGTCGGTTGTATTTGTTTTTCTCCCACCACGCATAATAAAGGCGTCCATGGGGTTTTTTTAAACAGGATTTTTGAAAAGCATTTTTTTTATTTCCCCCCGCTCGGAGGTACTTACGAGCGACCCCGCCTCGCCTTAGGTGCCGCACCGGAGTCCCATCCCACCACACGCACCAAAGGCGTGCTTGGGGCGGTTTTCCGGTTCGCCACGAACATTGAAGTAGAGCATGGTTTAAAATTGCGCAATATGAGGCTCGCCTTGAGGCCCGCCTATGCGCAATTCCAGTAAAAAAACGCCTCGATGCTTACGCCTCGAGTTCTTTTTATGAGGCTTGCGCCTCAACTTGGTTGAGGCCCGCCTTGAAGCCCGCCTCGCCCCACTGGCATGAGGCTTACGCCTCACGCTATATATATTAAAACTTACATAAATCTTGAAGTAAATGTCCGACATTTGACTCTATAGAAGAGGAGAAAGGGGAGAGAGCAATTCACCATAATGATGATTCAAATGAAGAACCCCTTAGTGATTACAGTGCTGATGACTTATGAGTTCTTATGTGATATGTCATTGCTATTTATTTTTGGAAATTGGAATTATATGTTAATGAAAAAAATAATGGGATTTGGGAAAGATAGAATTTTGAGTTGAACTATATTTCATGTTGTCTTATTATTGAGATATTTTGATTTCACTTCATATCTTATGTTTTTTTATATTTTATATTATTCATTCATTTGTATATAAAAAAATTATCATTTTATGTTTACGCAATCTTTTGAATTTGAGGCTTACGCCTCAAAACGCCTTGAGGCTTACGCCTCGCCTCACGAATGAAAAACGCCTCAATACCCGAATACGCAATTTTAAACATTGCTTTCAAGGAATGTGCAGAATGCAGGATTTTCAGTTACAGTGAGTTCTATCTTGGTGATAAAGCAGGATACAGAGCTTTCATAGACCACTTTGGAGTGAGTAGTTCATGTGATTTGATGAGGCGTAAGTAAAGATAATGCAAAATAAAATTCACCACATAATCATGCTATCGAAGTTGAATCTCCACTCAGAAAACTACTGCATACTGTCCCCATGTGAGTTGATAATCACTGCAACTACACACTTCTAAAATAAAATACAAAACAGGGTTCTAGATCTGCTAGACCTTGATAGTCCAGTACTCTGAAAGAAGGAAAATGACACATTGGCTAATGGAGTTTAGCAGCCATAAAAATCACTCTGATTGCAGACTGGAACTTGCAACTTGGTTTCGTTTACAAGAAAATATAGTCATGCAAATTCCAACGGAGCATCTCGAGAGGTTAGCACTATGATCTTCAACAAAGAGGTTAAGGAGCACATTTCCATGCAAGTTTGAAAGTTTGGAACCTAGAGGCAAGCACAATACCAAAAATGCATCCAGAAATGGATAACAAACTCAAATACTTTGCATATAAAACTTTACAGAGTGTCTCTGTAAACAAATGAAATCTCACTTTCGATGGTAAAAATGTTATGCAACCTAAATTAATAAATGAAGTATGAAAAACACCACATAAAAGAAAAAAATAATCAATAAACCTGTTAGTCACTGAAGAGAAGGCCTTTTAGCAAAATAACAGACATTCAAGACAAAGCGCCTAACAATCAAAAAACATCTGCAAACATTGAATAAAAGAGAGGTAGCAGTTCATAAATCAAATACCATTTCTTACACTTGCGCCATTTTCACCATCAACTTTAGAATACTGAACAAAATGGTCATTTATGTCGATGTACACCGCATCTTTATCATACAGAAGGTCTCCAACACCAGACATGGGAGCATAAAAAAGTTTTTCTTTGTCACGAAGTCCTTTCTTTTTGGCAGCAGATGGCAAAGGGCAGGGATCAGCCAGGCTCGTTAACCCAGCTAAGCTGAAGTCACCAACACCAGCAATGTGCACCTGTAACAAAATTGAAGTAAAGGAAATAAATATTGGTATATAACACCCATAAAGCTAAGGTTGCATACACAAATGGCCAACATAAGGGAGTCCAAAGGAGACCAAGTCCTCACAGCTCTATTTGTAGATATAAAAGGAGCCCATATAGAACCTACTTTACTAGAAATTTTTTTATACAGCCATGGTCTACAATGATGATAAATAGCATTTAAGTCAAAAAATAAAATCATCCAAAAAAAATCAATCCCAAACAAATGAATATACTCAAGCAAAATCTTAAAAAGAGGAACTACGAGAAAAACTTTGCCCATCCAGTACATTATGAATATAAACTAAAACAATTGAAAACGGCTATCACTTTTCTATAATTGGCAAAATACAGTACCCCTACCCAATGCATTATGAATATAAGAAAATGGCTCACTTTACCATAATTGAAAAAAAAAAGCTATGAAACACGGACACTTACATGAGAAATAAAATGCGACATGACACGGACATAGGGGCACGGCATAACTTCTAAGGTAGAATATAAAACACTATGGATAGTACATTTTTTTATAAATTATTAATATAAAAATGAAATTAAAACACAGAATATCTATTTTTTCTATAAAAAAATATTATAAAATGAAATTTACTATCATATCTATCAAACAAAAAGCTTAGGAAAAAAAAACAATTATATATCAATATGTTTTCAAAAACACTTAGTTTTGAAGTACACTTAATCATCAATAACATAATAACATTACATTAATCATTTTGCATTACTTTATCAGTATCAAAATTATATATCCACAAATATTCCAATATATATGAACCATTAATGTACAGTTAATTGACCCAACACACTTGGCATCATGACCATCACCGCCATCAACACTAATATCCTCTGCAATAAAACCTTCACCATCATTGATAACAATATAATTTGCTAAACTAGCTCATTAATAAAAAATAACTTTGTCATCACATGCCCTAGCCATGGTAGGGTGTGCCTGATTGTGTCCAACTGCTACTAAAAAAAATTAGCATATTGAGCCGTGGTTTAGTTATGTTCATGTCCGAAAGTGTCCGCCAAAGACAATGAAGGATTTTTGTAGTGTATGTGCTTCATAGAGTAGTCAATAATACAAGACTAGTTGTAGGACAAAGGACAAGTCAACATTGACAATATATAATTCTAGTGGTCTACAAACTGGTATGGATAAACCTAAAAGTTAAATAAATACTTTAAACCCATGTAAACTTATGCTTAACTGCATATGATTTAACCTAAGTGGCAGCAAACGAAACAAAAAATTTAAAAAGGCTGCAGTATTAGAATACTTGAGTGACAATAGCATCAAGCCACTTTATCCTTCACATTCTCATTTTCATCCATTACTTCTTAAATGATACAACTATAAAACCTCATTTTGTGTGCTCGTCAAAGTTGTCCACATGTCCAACAATTTAAAATAAGGTTCAACTGGCTTGCCTACAAAATGCAGTAGGACTATAGGAATGAAGTCCAAGAGGAAAAGAAATATTTGATTGAGAATAGCTTTGAACCACTCTTTTTCTTCTCATTTCTATTTTCATACAGCACTACATGAATACCACCTATAACACCCCATTTCACACATTTAATCAGAGTCATTCACATGCCCAATTTTTAGTTTTGATCACCTTCTCTAACAGAATCAGTCGGACTAAGAACAAGGTTCAAGAGGGATCAACCCTGCACCACTTCGCAAGCCAATACCACAATACTGACTCATTTTGCATCTTTGTCAGTTGGATTAAAGAAAACTTCCAAGATAGTCCAAAGAATATTGCCCGAGTTCGACATCACTGCATGTTAAATGGATCAACTAAGAGCTACCAACAAGATCATTCCCTAGCAAGGCCACAGGTAATATTCCTTTACTCCAACTTATGTTAATCCTCGGACTCTGAAATTTTAATTTTTGTCTTGATTTCCCCGCAACCATCACTATGTACTCTAGCCACCCAAGAGACGTCACATTGTCATTTCCCATATGAGAGTAGCCATGCCAAGAATATTCCCTGAAGCACCGTATTGCCTTTTTTATGTTAATCTATGCTGAATCAAATCGCCTACCAATCTTATGTCAGTCATCTGGTCGTTTGATGCTTGCCATTTGGTATATGATCACTTTCTAACCTGCCATGTGGACCAAACCTCTATTGTTTCTAGATCCAGTAGCTTGTTAATTCAGGTCATTATCCACTCTAAAAACACTTCAAGCTAGTTAAGTTAAAAGTACTCCTTCCTCAGCCTTCTCAAGCAAGGTTATGCTATATAGACAAAGTCAAGCTCATACATTCTAACAAATTGTAGCCCAAGAGAGCCGGAAATTTCAAATTTTGAGAAGCTCTTTAATACTTCTTTTTTAAGTAGTAAAATCATCTCCATATTAATATAGTGAGCATAGCCCACAATGTCAAATAACTTAAAATATTGTGCGACATCTCTTCTTTTTCATCCCCTTTTTATTACTCCAGTCAATTGACCAAAAACTCAACCCTCAGTTTGCTTACCTTTGACCAAGCTTTTTCTTCGTTCCTTTTGGTAAAGTTACATAAACTCAAACTCAAATCACACCCACCACCGATCACTCCGACCATTTCTTGTCATTCCCAATACCACACACACAAATGTGAATCATGTGTAATAATGATTTGTTACATGTAAACCACTTAGAGAGTCTACTCAAACTTATAAAAAATACAAAATATAACAAGAGAGAAAACTCTCATGCGAAGCAACATTGATGCAAGACGACACGGGGTTTGGATTTTCTAGTACAACTAATATTGTGCACAGTATGCTTTCATGCAACAAAAATTTAGGAAATTGTATATCACAAGTTATCAATCAATCCAATAATTCACTTTAGATAATAGCAAATGATGGTAGTCTTTCAACCAAATTGACAATGAAATTACCATAAATAACTAATAATCTCAACAAAAAATTTGAAACATAAATCAATGACCAAGCAAATTACTTGTCACAAAATCCAATTTATTATGTATCAATTTTTTACCAAAACGAAGAACACTAAAGTAGCGAACAATAAATTATCAAGAATAAATAGTCAAAGAACAAAAACATCACAGTAGAGGAAACTAAGCCTCAAACTAGCATTAGGAGATCGCTTCACCCAAAATCACAAACACGTTTGAGCCCCGCTTGTAGGATTAACACATCCAACTTGTACTCATAAGATTGAAAAATAGAATAGAAATTTTATTTAATTCAAAAGTTGTTAATTATATGCCTCAAACAATGAAATATAGACTCATCATAAACTAAGTTAATATATAAGATTGACATTGACAGGATCAATCTCAATTAAAGTTTACATTAGCTTCAAAAGATAAAAATTTATACCTAAATCTAATTTTAAATTCCCATGGCATCCATACAAAGCCCACCCCTCATAACAACGATAAAATAACAATTTTTAGTGCTTTGCAGATCTTCTGGTTATGTGCTCCCCAAATCCCATAACAGATAAAGCCATGTTATCAACATTCCACATAAATCAGTAAAATACAAGAACCGGAACCACCGTTCAAAATATGGAATGACTTCAAAAAACATCACCCACTCTCTTAATTCAAATTATATTTCCACCAATAAAAGGAAATAGATCAGTCATAGAGTATAAAGTCAATCCATACACAACCATGTGGATGAATCCAAATTCCATCTCCCCCACATAGAATACAAATTCCATCTCCCACCAATTCCACATCAATTTGCCAATAACAACAACAACAACAAGCCTTAATCCCACTAGGTGGGGTCAGCTACATAAATCTTTTTTCTCCATTATACCCTGTTAAGAGTCAAATTCTCATTTAAATCTAATAAAGAAAGGCCATTTCTAATACTTTCTAACCATCCTTTTTTAGGTTCACCTCTATCTTTCTTAAGATAGGCCAAATCTAATACATCTACTCTTCTAATTGAGTGATCGAAAGGCCACCATTTTGGGTCCAAACCATCTAAGACGAATCTCTTTAATCTTATCTACCACTGTAGTTACTCCAACATTTTCACGTATATGCTCGTTTCACATTCTATCTCTAGGAGTAAAATCACTAATTCACTTGAGCATCCTCATCTTTGCAACACTTAACTTAATCTAATGCTTCTTGTTTAATGGCTAATATTCTGTGCCATAAAATATTGCAGGTCTCACCACCATCTTATGAAATTTTCCCTCAAGTTTTAGGGGTACTTTTCTGTCACGCAATAGACTCGATGCATTCCTCCACTTCAACCATCCAACTTGAATTCTACTAATAATATCCTCATCTAGTTCACCAACACTTTGAACAATAAAACCGAGGTATATAAAATGTGCAATCTTACTAATGACTTGATCGCCCAAACTCACAATCCTCCCACTAGATCTATCACTACTAAAATTATACTCCATGTATTTGGTTTTAAATCTACTCAAATGAAAACCTTGGACTCTAAGGTTGACCTCCATAATTCATGTTTTCCTTCAACTCTCTCTCTAGTCTCATCAACAAGAAGAATATCATCAGTAAAAAGAATACACTAGGGTACATCCTCTTATAAATGTCTGGTAAGAACATCTATGATTAAAGAAAAAAGATATGGGCGGCTTAAGTTGATCCTTGATGCAATCCAACTTATAGGTCAAACCACCTTGTATTTGAACACAAGTAACAACTCATGCAAAAATATCCTTACTGACTTAAATACAAGCATTATTAACTCATTTCTTTTCTAAAACACTTATTTTGGAACTTTATCATATGATTTCCCAAAATCAATAAATATCATATGTAGATCCTCCTTATTCTCTATATACTTCTCCATCAAATCTCTCAATAAATATATAGCTTCCATAGTAGACCTATCTGGCATGAATCTAAATTGATTTTGAGAAGCATTAGTATCACATCGTAATCTATGCTAAATAACTGTCTCTAGTAGTTTTAATGTATGACGCATTAACTTAATTCCTCTATAATTTACACTCTTATGCATCACCTTCATTCATAAAAATAAGAATCAACATACTCTTTTTCCACTCATCTGCCATCTTCTTAGTCTTCCAAATAATATTGAAAAGTTTCTTAAGCCAAGAAATTTCATCATCTCCTAAGCATTTTCAAACTTCTATTGGAATATCATCAGGTCCAATAGCTTTTCCACACTTCATTTTCTTTAAAATTCTCTCTAATTTCGATTTTACTAATTCAAAGATAAAAATAAAAATCTCTATTTCATTTAGTATGCTAAGGTCACTAAAATCAATCGTATTCTCATAATCTTTATTGAAAAGCTTATCAAAATATCTCATCCACCTTTCTTGAATATCCTCTTTTAATAAAAATATTTTTTTATCTTCATTGTTAATATATTTCACTTGAACTAAATTTACTTCTGCTATCTATTTAATTGGCTAACTTATACATACATATTTCACCCTCCTTACTATATAATCCATAACATAAATCATTAAAAGAAAAATTATTTGCATTGCATATTACTTTCTTGGATTCCTTAGAGATCCATTTATATTAATCCCAATTTTTCAATCTTTTATATCTAAACAGACTTTTATAATAAAGCTTCTTATTTTTTTATCTTTTCATGCGCATTTTGATTCTACCACCAACTATTCTTACTATTAATAACTTTTTCTTTTAATACTCCAATCACATCTAATACAATATGCTTAATATCACCAGCTACTTTTTCTCACATAATCTTAATTTCTCCAAGCACAATAAAATCTTAATATCTTAAATCTTACACTCAAAAATATTTTTTTTGTTAGCATTTTATAAATGTCCTTATCTAATCCTAAGATAATGTTTTATTTTACTTTGCATATTTCACCCTTCATCTTAAAACTCAAAACTAATAAAAATGTTAAGTACATCAATTTTCACTTAGAATAACTATACAATCTAAACGATATATTTTTCTTATTTGAAAATAATTACCAGACTTTTACTATATCATTCTTATAAGTGATGAGAAGCTCCTCTTTTTTTTTTTAAATGAGGAATTAACAATTACAAAATCATAAGCTAGAAAAAAATCCAATATGATCCTGCCACTTTCATTAGTCGCTCCAAACTCATAGCTATCATGAATGATTTTAAAATCTTCTATCATTCTACTAACTTGTTCATTTAAATCTCCTCCAATAAACACTATTTCTTTAAGAGGTATCATTTGTATTTATTCTTCTAAGTCATTCCAAAATGTTAGTTTTGAACATATATCTGAACCTACTCCAAGAGCATAAACACTTATAATATTACTAATTTTAGCATCAATAATAATCTTTAAAGCTATAATTTCATCTCCAATTCTATTAATTTCTATAACATTATCCTTCAAACTCTTATCTAAAATCACACATGCACCATTTCTAGTACAACTTCCATTAGAATACCAAAGTTCAAATTCTAAACTATCAATCTCCTTAACTTCTCTACGCACTATTTAATTTTTTGAATGCATAGAATATTTATCTTCTTATGAATTATAATTATATTAATTCTATTAATTTTTCAGTAAGAAAATCAACAGTCCAAGTTTCTATCCTGATTATAGTTTCTTAGACTAGTTTCTTTGCTCACATCCGTGCATCTCCAATTATATTAATCTCCTTAGCTAACAACAGTCATATGAAGCCATCCATAATGATAGCAATAAAATCACAATTGTTTCTATGCAGAAACCACTCATCAAAGCCAGCTTGAAGACCCTCAAAGCACTATCACTCTCATAAGAAATTGATGAGGACATCGAAGATCAACGGCTACGATCGTGTCTATTCATTTTGATGTATTTGATTTGTTATTTGTACTTTTCTCTTTCTACCCTCACTTGAGGGCTTTATCTTATGTTTGCCCTAGGGGCAATTGTGTCTTTTATTTTCCTTCATGTATTTGGCTATTTAAGCCTTTCCCTTCCTCTTGGAAAGGGATGATGATTAATATGAAAATTTCAGCTTGTGCTTATGGATCTTTTTGTGAGTTCTAAGTTTTCTCTCTTGGGATGATCTCTTAGTGAGTTTGTGAGAGGAGAGGCCCAAGTGGGGCAAAAGCAATGCCAGTCAATCTTGGTGGATTCCAAGGTACGCGGTTCTCTTATCTTTCTTGTTCTTTTATTTTCTTCTTACATCGAATTCCCTCCTCCACCCAATTCATCTTCTAGCTCCACCGCCTAAATCCCACCCACCTATCTAACCACAACCCGCCACCTAGCCGCTCTCTTTCCCCTTTGCCACCGCCCCCCTCATAATTCCCCCCTCATTATGATGATTTCATCATTATGATGATTGAAATCATCATAATGACTTCCTAATTTAGCTCAAGAATGAGAGGGAAAATTTGACTTCCTTAAATTTCAAATTCAAATTTCAAATTCTTTCCATATAGGGAATCCCAAATTAGGAAAGTATCAATCATGAATTCAATTTCAAAATAAATCAAATTAGATTTATTAGTCCCTTTCCTCAATTTTAAATTTGAAATTCAAACTTAAAAAACTTTCCTTATTTGCAAATCTAAATTAGGATAGTGCATAACTCCAAATCTATTTGAATTTCAAATTAGATTTGAGTTGTCATTATCTTTCCTAAATGACATAAATTGTTTTGGAAGTTACAAATCCTCTCCCCAAATCCCTCCCTCTCTCTCCTATCTCATTAATTCTAGCCATTATTACTCCCTTATTAACGCCCCAAATTAAGCCCCTATTCAAATTCAAATTGAGCCAAATTAATCCTCCAATCAATTCCCTAATCCACCTCAGCCCTAGCCGCCCTCTCCCAGCCCTTCTTCTCTCTGATTTCTCTCTCCCTAGAGATTCCTACAAGCTGTCCACGAAATTCCAGCAAAACGTCTTGCTGTCCAGCACCCTTGGGAGTCACGATTTGCTGTCTTGAAGCTCCTTACACCCTATAGCAGTTGTCCAAGGCTTCTCTACGCCGTATTATTTACTGTCCAGATTTCTGGACGGATTCTATAATCTGTCCAGAACTTTTCCATTCTCAACATATCCAGAAATCCAGAGATTGGGAAAATTGCTGTCCAAGTTGTCGGGATCGCTGTCCAGGGAAGTTCTGCACTTTTCCATTGCTGTCCAACCAACCCAACTGTTGCCCAGCCCTCCTGGAGTCCACACCCTGCTGGCCGATGACTCCCAATCCCTCCTAGGAGCTGTTCAAGCTTGTGAAAGGATTTCGATTGCTATCCCATTGCAGAAACAGCCATCGTCGACACCAAAGCTTCATGTCTTCTGTTTCATGTAGGTAAACTCTTCCACCAAACTCTCTTATCTTCCTAGTTCACTTATCACTTGTGGTTATATGTTGATTCACAAAATATCATCCTAATTCTTCCCCGCTAAAGCTTAGATAAATAGAGAGTTGAGTGAGAGACTCGTTCATAGTGCCTAATCTCATTGTTAATTTAGGGATTTACGTTGAACCATTCATGTATGCAATGTTAGATTAACTTGATTGTTTTCTGATCCTAACTCTTACGCGTGTGATTCAGCCTAAGCTTATTTTACCGCTCTTAGTGTTTTCTTTTGTCGTTAGAAAATTCATTGTGAATATATGATTATTATGGCTTCTAACACTTAAGCGTGCAAACTATTCAAGTAATTCAACTTTGCATGATCGTTTTACATCAGAAACAAAGCCACACATACCGCAGGAATTTGTGAAACAAAAGAACTAGAGCCACCATTCAAGATACTGTTATGCCGGTCCAGCATGGACCGGCTCAACCTGGACCGGCCCAGCCGGTCCGGGTTTTCTCCAGGCGGAGACGGGCCAGGGATCAGGCGGAAGTTTCAAAGGGGGCTGGGGTGGGGTCCACTTGAAATTCAAACATGGTTTAAGTGTTTTTGGAGGGAGAAGGAAGGGTAGAGAAGTCCTTTTGCTTTTATTTTGTATTAGATTGTTTTAATAGGGAGTTATGAGGGGAATTAGGTTATCATCTTGTTTTTGAAAAGAGTTTGGTGTTCTAGGGTTTCTTGCTTGGGCTCTTGGCGTTGCCGGAGATTGTTGGAGAGTTGTTCTTCCTCTCGAATTGAAGAACATTGTATCTTGCTTTGGTTTTGTTTGTCTACTAGTGGAATACAATCGTTTCTATTGTTTTCCAAGAATTTCTCCCTATTTTTCTACTGCTTTTGGCTGTTTTACTGCTGTGGACAGCAGTTTTCATCTTGGATCTTTTTGCTTTTGGTGAGAGACACTTGGAAATCCAAGGGGTTCCTATCAGATACCACCCAGCTCTCAAAGTTCAGATCAGATTTCCACTGCTAATAGGAGATGCAGCTGCCACGAGGATAAAGCCAATCCAAAGCGTGTTCCACCTTTCAAGGAAAAATAAAACCACATCTACCATTAACATATGAAACAAAGCCAAGATCCACCACCAAGCACAATAGAGAATGTTACAAAAGATGTCGTGTCACCCTTTTTTTTTCAATTTCTCAATAAATGATAGAGATCCGTTCCTTCACAAGTATATTTACGATGACTTGTTCAAATTTAAGCAACCTTGAGACATTTCCCTGTAGAAATTTCTGAAAGGAACACACAATTTTCTCCCGTACTAGAAATGAAAGCAAGAAGACAATATGAAAACCAGTTCAGAATAAAACTTACAACTTAATGCCCTTAAGCCCCAAGTGGAATTATAACTTTTCTAATGATTTCAATAGGATATGTGGCAAGTATTTGTGCTCAACAAGGCTTTTTTGGTTCCAAGACCCATCAATAGGTCATAAAAAATGTATAATATGCAAAATATAAAATATTGACCATCAAAAACAAACCTTTGGACCAACAAAAGTCACAGTTTATGGCACAGAATATTGAATATAACATTATATAAAATGTTTACATATCTTGCTTGCTATTGGCGTTATTCATATCATTGACACTTCCATTAACATCACAAATAGGAATCAAGTGGGAAGCATTAGGAAAGCATCAAACCAAGGACATCAACTTATTTTATGTTATGATAATTTTGGCGTTATTCATATCATTGACACTTCCATATCATCACTAATAGGAATCAACTGGGAAGCATTAACTACTCTTATAACAGCAGAGCCTGTGCCAGAACACACAAAAAACATGATTTAATACATGGTTTCTTAAGTTAATAAACCACATAGAATCAATCCTCAATAACTTTTACTAGCCACAACAACTCAAGAATTATGTAAACTACCTTCTATTGTTTCGTATTTTAAGTTACCTAATTTTTATTAAAACAAGGAAAAATTAATAGCAACTCCAAAAAATAGATAAGAATTCCAAGAAAAAGCATTACCTTGGTAGCTCTCTTCATATTGCAACCCCGAAGGTAACCATATAATATGATATTTCTATCACATTTTTTATTTGAATGCAATCGCTCAGAAGGTGTTAAATCTTCAAAACGATCTACAAGCAGATAAGGATGTACAGCTCTCCATGATAATGGATGATGTTTCATAACAGAGATAAATCTAGCCAGGTTGTGAATTTCACGTTTAGGGTATCTGTCACGGGAGCAAATCAGTGAAAGTAGTCACAGATCAGCCATCATTCAAAATCTATCAAGACGTTGGAATAGAAAGTAAAGCCAAAAAACACTGGCCAAAAACAAATTACTTAATGCACCAAATATTTGGACTTGTTAGTTAAACACACTAACAATCAACGAAATAAATTCATTAGCTGCATGAAGAAATTTTATTACAAGACAAATGCAACTTACTTCCCATGAATAAGCCCAGATAAATAGAACAACTTTGCCCCTTCTTTTATCTCAGTCCAGAAGCGATGCTTAAGACGCTGCTTTGTTTTTCTCAATTTCTTCACATCTTCAAATTTATCAAGATGTGTGAGCACACCCATGACCTTCGGGAATCCATGGACTTGCAAAATGTTAAGAAACTCAAAAGTTTCCTGAAATAAAGTGTTAAATAAAGGCAAGTTTTAGTTGCATGCATAGATAACTACAAAGGAGCCTAAATAAAAGAACGGCACATTATTTAATATCAGTGAAAAGATTAACTATTTTTAAACAAATTTATAAGCGTCAAGGTTAGACCATACTTTGCCCAACTGATGGCTCCTACGTGACCAACTCAGTTCATATTCAAAAGGTATATAGTATGCATGAAGAATAAGAACCAAAATTAGGAGCTTGAATATAATATAGATGTAGTTAAAAAGTGGTATAAAACTTAAAAGTTTTGTGGTCATCGTATAGAACTTTACTCATACTAAAATTCAAATAAAACTACACTATTTCAAACTTGAACATACATGCTCATACTAAAATTCAAATAAAACTTCACTATTTCAAACTGGTCATCAATCATCATAACACAAACATTTTGTATTTTTGTATTTTTAAAGGTTGTCAATTTTGAGATTCACATCAAACAGGGTCTCACCAATTATAGAATATGGTAAGGGATTGTTGTATGTAGCTTAACCACGCTTTAGCATAGAAATTGTATGATGGTTAGAAATTTCAATCTCCAACATCTTACTATGGGACAAAACCTAATCCAAGCCACCCTCAATACATGATACTTCTTTCCATTTAAGAAAATAACAATTCCATAACATATGATCATTGCATCCTCTGAACAAAAGGATAATGCACTCAAGATGCAGAACTTCCTAGTTAGCAGACAAGATAATTTCTATGATTGGTGAATTGATACAAAAAGTATATAGCTTACCATTTCAAAACCATAACTTCCATCAATCAGCAACAATACAAGGTCAGCAAACTTTGCAGCATCAATCATGCCATTAATATCATTTGGACACTCCACAAATTGTACTCTCCTTTGCTTTCCTGCAGAGGCGGAAAATTTATTTATTATTTCATTGTCTTCCATCAGTGATTTTTATAACCACTCGGTGCCTGAGCAGATGCATGCCAATTTGATGAAAGAAAATAAGGCATCGACTTAAACTTGTTTACAAACCTGTTACAACGGTTATTGGACCTCGAACCTCTGATAAGTTTTGTTTTGTAAAGTGCTTCACTAGACATTTTATCAATAGAGACTTCCCGACCTGAAAAAGCAAAACTTGCAATATTAGCAAAACCCCGTCTAAGTTGATGTCAGAAGTCAATTAAGCTTTCAACTTATATCTTCGTTAGTATTAACCAAAGAAAGTACCTTAGGAGGTCCATGAACCACAACAACATATGGAGCCGGTTCCCCAATCGAATGATCAATAGTAGGAAAATGAAGCCTGCGCTGCTCTTTCTCTGCTGCTTGTGATTGCAACCGCTTGGCTTTAACAGATGAACTAAAAGCAAATGCCTAGAAAAAAGGGGTAATGAGCATTTCAAAATCTTTGGAAGGAACTACATTACGGAACGGCAACAATAATGATCACTTTAGGTGTTACCACACCGATGACGTAATGAACATGATTAGTCATTTAGAAGGTTATGATATAACAGGATATAATACACAATAAATGAGCAATAAGAATGAATGGACATGATTCCATGTACAAATACAAAACAATCAAAGCAACCAACAGCTTGCATAGGAGAAACAAAAATAATTAAAACGTATCATGCTTAAGCATTTACGGAATGAGCCTTAAAAACTATACGCACCCTCCAATTGATATTAGCTCTTAATCTTTATTTGCTTTCATATGCTTATGTGATCTTAAGTAGAGATTACTAACTCATCTAGTCATCTACGTTTCCAATTAATTTATTAACCTGAGCTCTTCCTCTTAGAGAGATTGATGTCCAATTATACTTGCATTTCTAATGAATCTCACATGCTTTTCAATCAACCTTACGTGCTGGAAACAAATTCCATAACACTGAACATAATGCTTAAAGTTCCAGAGTATAACAATATATGTGGGCACATGCATCATAACTTATAAACTAAAACAATACTAATCTTTAATCAATGTATGCCTTTAATGTGCCGCATGCAAAAAGATCCCCATAGTTACAAAAAATTCAATCAATGTGGCCTTCAATGTGCTGCAGGCAAAAAGGCATTTCTGCTTGAGATTGTTACTTACAGAGAAGTTATAGATCAAAAAGAAACTATAATTACCTTTGGATTCTGCTGTTTTCCATCATTAGAAGTCCCTTGTTTCTTCTTTGAGGAAGAATTCTTTGAAGATGCACCAGACTGTGGTGCTCTGTGAGTTTTATGATGCTGCACACCAGTAGCAGTCCCCATTTTATTGCAAAAGTCTCTACAAGAAACAAAAAGTGTAAAAAATTCTGAAAAAGAAAGGGATATGTGAATGAACAAAATTACAACTAGGATAAAATTTGATTAATTAAAAGAAAGAAAATTAACGCTTCAAGCACTTCTAGTAAGCATTGTATAAATCAAGCGAACGCTTTGAGCGCTTCTACTAAAGATGTTAGTGTTATCAATCAAATGTTAAAAGCATGGTTCAATGTCGTTATCACAAAATATCTCTGTTTTATTTAAATTGTTATTGTTGTTATTTTTTAAGTCCAGTACAACCACAATACCTGTTATAATTATCTTTTTTTTTTTTTTTTGAAATCAAAAGAATTTCAAGAGCATTTGAAGCTAATATAAAGGTTTACAATGAATTCAAAAGGATTCTATCAAATAAAGTAGCGGAGAGAAAGGGAGAAAGGTCCCGGCAGACAGAAAGTTTCTTCAATTGGTAACATACGTTATCATATTCTTTCAAGCTTTTTCTTTGAAACAAGTCCCCATTTATTTCCCAGGTACCGCCTCAAGTAAATATATACATAAGATCATTTTCACTTATATTTCCATTCTATCCAGCACCAGAATAAAAAAAAAGAAAGAAAAAATAGTTTACCAGCTTAGTTCAAATAATAAGTAGCTTTATTTTAAATTAAAAGAAACATAATTTTCTTAAAAATACATGTTGTTGGTGGCAAACTCCAACCTCGCAGTCAATTTTTAAATAACTGGATTTTTCTCTAACCTTCTGAGTAAACTTTTATACATAGCCAATTCATGTTTCAAAAATAAACTCTTTCAAATGCTTTAACTTAATCAACAAAAGTTCCAATACTGTAAAAGCATTTCTTACAACAACAATATCAAGCCTTTATCCCACTACGTGGGGTTGGCTACATGAATCATTTTTCTCCATTGTGTCTTATTAAAAGTCAAATTCTCGTTTAAATCTAATAGAGAAAGATCATTTCTAATATTTTCTAACCAAGTCTTTTTAGGTCTGCCTCTACCTTTCTTAACATAAGTCAAATCTAATACCTCTAATTTCCTAACTGGGTCATCGGAAGGCCGCTATTTTAGTGACCAAACCATTTAAGGCGACTCTCTCTAATCTTATCTTCTACTAGAGCTACTCCAATCTTTTCACGTATATACTCATTTCGTATCCTATCTCTAAGGGCTATGATGCACCGACACGGCACTTAGAGAGGGTATGCAGTGTCGGACACGTGTCCGACACGGACACGCGTCGGACACGGCATGGACACGTGTCCAACACGGCATTGGAGTGTCGCAATTAAAAAAATTAAAATTAAAATTAAAATCCGGTTATTAAATGAGGTATCGCTCGGTACATGCTCGGTACCGCTAAGTACATGCTCGGTACCGCTCAGTACATGCTCGGTACCGCTCAGTACATGCTCGGTATTGCTCAGTACATGCTCGGTACCGCTCAGTACATGCTCGGTACCGCTCAGTACATGCTCGGTACCGCTCAGTACATGCTCGGTACCGCTCAGTACATGCTCGGTATACCGCTCAATACATGTTCGGTATTGCTCAGTATATTATCGGTACTGCTCAGTACATGCTTGAATTGTTAG
>NW_021320019.1:4471417-4510642 GCF_001605985.2 Dendrobium catenatum | reverse complement strand
TCAAAATAACTGTTTAAAGCTCAGCTTGTTTTCATAACAAGCGAACTCAAACTATTTAGCGAACTAAACACAAGTTGTTGAATCCTATTTAAAAGAAAAGGGAAACCGGGATTTATATCACCGCACATCACTTAGGAAATATGCTATTAAACCTTTTTCATTTATCCCCGAAGTGATAGTCGACTAAACTACCTACAAAATGTCAATTATAATTTGATAGATCTGTTAATGTTCTAGTCACAAAATAAATAAATAATCAACCAATAATAACATCAAAACCCTAAAAATAGGCAGAATGTGAGAATCAAAATCGAGAATCTCTACTCAGTTAACGAAACCAGGAGCGAATGGATAGAGCACTAGGTTGAATGGATAGAGCACTAGGTTGTAAGGTTTATACGAGGAGCTGAATCTGCTCCCTGGCCCTTTGAACCAGGCCAGCCTCAAACTGGAGGATCTCCGGCGCCGCCTTCTCGTTCCGCCACGCCTTCTTCAGAAGATCAACATCTGTTTGTGCCTCCATGGCTGCCGCCACCTCTTCCTCTTCGCTTCGTCCCCCTAGCTGCGATTCCATGTCTCTCTCTTTAAGGCCTGTTTGGATGCAGGATTTAGGCAGGATTTGAGCTAAATCCTGCCAAACGCCATAAAATACGAAGTAAATCTCACGGTAAGTCTAATCTCTCTACTTCATGGCATTTTAGCGATTTTCGCCCTTCGCAAATCCGACTTTTTTGCGGATTTCGTAAATCCGACCAAAGAAGCGAGCCAAAGGGGAGAAATATCGTTACCTTCGCGGCGAGCTCCCTGTGCAACTTCCGATTCCACAGGAAAAACGCCGGAGGACGAGGCGGAGAAGGTTCGACTCTTTTAGAACTCTACTTCACGCGAAGCAGAACAGCAAACCCTACAAAGGCAATGGCAAGCGACTCGTTGGAAGCTCTCGCCGCGCGAACGGAAACGAACCAGCCGAAGAGGGAAAGCCAGCCGCCTATTAGATTAATTCTTTTTTTTTTTTAATTAGGCATTAATTTAATTATCTTAATTGATATAATTTAAAATATAAATACTTAATTAAATGATTAGTACTTTAGTAGTGTAAATATTAGTTAAATAATTATTCATTAATAGAATATTTAATGGAATAATTTGATAATTATAAGCATAATTAGGAATTAAAATTTATTAAAATAATATGTTAAAAAAAATGAAATAATTAGTGAAAATAATAATTAAAATATTAATTATTTTAAATGATAATTAATCATATAGTTATTATTATAATTAGCATTTAAATACTCATTAAAATAATAATTAACTAAGTTATTAATAAAATACTTATTAAAATAATATCATAATTATAATAATGATAATTATAATTTATTAATACTAATTAAAATTAAAATTAATAAGTAACTCATTTTTAAAACATTAATATCTTATAAATTAACAGCTTTAAATCCTTACATAGTATTGTCAAACACTCTTATAAGATTTATCAAAATTTAATATATTTCTTATCAAATTAGTTTTAGGATTTAATCCTTTCAAGATTTAATAAAATCTCACTTAAATTAAATCCTACGAGAATCCCATCAAGCCATATAAGTCTCTAAGTCATTAATTTATTTATAAATTAATAATTAATGATTGATTGAGATGTTACTTATATTAATTCTATTTACTTAATTTAATTAAATTTTATATAAATTAAATGAATATACCAAGATCTCAAACATATAAATTTTAAAATTCTAACATAAGTAGTCAAATAATTTATTGTATTTAATAAATTTAATATCCATTATATTACAAATTTTTGATATTTAATAAAACAATAAACCCTAGAGAAAGAATATGGAGAATACTGGTTGAAGGGACGCCCTCAATCAAATGTGTGATAGTGCATAGATTTAGATTTTTTTTTTTAGAAAACCCCGTGGAAGGGGCCTACGCATCCCATAAAAATAAAGATACAGGTCCTTAAAGAACCAAAAGCTTCATAGAATATAATATTTGAACTAAAACCTACGAGCTAATGGTTATGCCTATTACAAACAATTAGAATAAAACAAAAGAAGAAGCACCTAATAATGGTGAATGAAACAGGAGAAGAAAATATAATAGATAAGCCAGGCACCGACTAGCAGTCCCCCAAAATCGAAAGCTCTAGAGAATGCAACCACAAGCAACCAACACGAACAACAATATACGAAAGAAAAAACAACAATATAAATAAAACCATGTCCCCACAAGCTAGCCACCACCCAACAACACAAAGCCAACCCATAACAAAGCAACTCAACATCAAAACCAACACAACAAGGCACTAAGCCCACCAATACCAACCACCAAAACAGAACAACAACCCACAAAAAAACAACCCTACTAGAACAACCACCCAAGAGGGAGGATAACCACACATTATTTTTTTATTTATGCTTTCTCCTTTTACCAACCCGAGTAAAACTGTCCCTCACAACATGACTAACATTCAGATCATACAAGTCATCTTGTTCATACACCTCCATCTCCCCAATCTCACAAGGATATGACGGAGAAACAACATTTCCAGTGATAACACCATCATCATCAATACGACCGTTCGCCCCCGAAAGAACGGGCGCAATATTTTCAACATTTTTATTACCCAAAATCACTTCCAAATTATCAGCCACAGTAGGAGCAAGATTATTAGCTAAATGAGGATTCAAAATATGGCATTCAACTCTAGAATGACCCAAAGCCTTATAGTGAGCATAATTAGGACGAAACACTTCCATTTCAACCGACTGAATGTAACCCATAGATTCAGAATCATGCCAAACTTGGTTAGGGTACCTCTTAGTAACATCTAATTCCACAAGCACACGAGCAACCGAGGGCCTCGTGCCTTTAGACGTTGCATTGTCCGTCCGCAAAGGACAACCAAATAAAGAGCCAATACCATGTAAAATCCGAGGAGAAAATAGGAGCGAACGCAGATTGGGAAAAGACACCCAAATGGGAATGGTAGGAGATTTGGTGTTAATGTTAAAGAGAGGTATCCACTTAAACAAATTCATGTAACAGTTGCTAACAAAGTAAGATCGATGCGAAAACAAGCGATAGTAATCTAGGTCATTCATGAATTTAATCAAAGCATTCTTTGTATTAAACAAAGTGACGAAAAATTTACTATGAAGCTTAAGTTGAAAGAAAAATTTATGAATGGCAAAAAGCGACGGTTGATGCTCAGTAAATTTTCCCACCAATGCAAATTCAAACGGAACAGCTAAAGCCCTTATTTCTTAATTAGAAATCCATAAAGAAGGTAAATCGTGGCAAGAAGTAATTCTAAGATCAGGAAAATTTGAAGAAGATGAATCCCAGGATCAAACGTCCCGAAACGATCACGATTTGAACTTCCTCTCTAAAAAATCATGGTCACTCAAACGATTAACAACCATCAAACCGAAAATCACAAGAGAGAACAAGGGATTGGGGAAAAGGAAGGAGATTACCTAGAAAATGCGAACGAAAGGTAAGCAGGGCGGAGATGCTAGAAAACCCTAGACATCGTGAGGCTTATGTGCATTGTTCTATTTAAGTGAGAATTAGATTAAATCTTGCCAAATTGTAAATTAGGGAAAGCAAATCTTACGATTATTTTATATTCTATTTCTCTCTCTAGTTTATCGTTTAACGCCACTTGCAAATTCTTTAAGAGTCTTCGAATTTAAGGTACTTTTTCTCCTTCACCTCTCTCACGAACTCATCGATCACCTTTGTCACATGTCATCGATCCCATCAATGCCTTCTCCAGCAAGCTCTGTTGTAACCTCTTACTTTGTCTCCTCTATTTTATTTCATGGAGAGCTTCAGCAATTTAGAAACCCGAGGTTTTGGGATCTTGCAATGCTATGGCAAGTTTATAATTGACAATTTTTTTTTTAGTTTGGTAATTTTAATTGCTAATATTTTTTAAATTAGTTTTTGTTCATAAAATGTTGTACTTCATAACTCAATATTTTAAAAAATTAATACTAAGAATTAAGATAGATTGATTAGTGGAGAAATTTTAAGTTTCATAATCTCACCCTATATGTAAAATGGCTTGACATTCATATAATAGTTTTTGTCAAAGTAATAAATGTGATGTTATCTTGGCCTAAGTGTGCATCTCGAACTCGACTCGATAACGAGCTCATGAGTAGAGTTTATCGACCCACGAGCTTAAGCCCGAGCTTAAGATCAATCTCATTTGTTAAACGAGCTCGAGTTTGAGCATCACAAGGCTCAACTCGTGAGCTCGCGAGCTGGCTCGACTAACTGTTAAGATTTTTTTAAATAAATAATTACTATTTTTATTAAATTTAAATGTAGAAAAAAAAGAGGGATGACTACAATCGAAGTAATTTCTCAAAATATAAAAAAGATAAAGCTGCAGGAAAAGTAATATATAACATTGGGATATGTTCCAAAGAAAAGAAAAACTTGTCATTTTTTTTTTGGAAAGTCGCTGTCATTGTTTTTTTTTTTTTTTTTTTTTTTTTTAAATTAGGGGCAAGGCCCATTCAGATATCAAATAAAGAACAAGAAAAAAGAAAAGTTACACATAACAGAAAAGAAAACAGAAGGAGAAAATAGTGCTCAGGAAAAAATGGGAGCATAGGCTCGAAAAGAGACAGCCCAATGCTGCCTCACAAAATTGCATAATGGAAAAATCAAAATAACAGCAAAATAAAAAGCAAAAAGCCAAGCTAAATGCATAGTGCAAAATGACAGGACTCGGGATTAGTGAGAATTCAGCCGCAGAGATTTGATAAAATTGGCACCCTTGGTTGCCTAAAGACCTTCCAAAGGGAGACCAGGATAGGAGATCATCATAGGCCATGGCATAAAAACCCCCATCCATAAAAAAGAAGTAGAGACAGGCAGCTGAAAGTGCTCTATGAGCCACTTGAAAGTGCTATGATGGCACAAGAAAATTCGTTAGGGATGTTAGGCCCTATGAACCGGCCCAAGGCTAATTAAAAGAGAGAGAGGTGAATCGATATTTAAAATAAAACTCAAACTTAAAACCAAAGCCAAGATTCACCACAATGAAAAATAAAGTGCGGAAATTAAATGTGTAAGTAATAAAGGAAAGAACACACCAGATTTATAGTGGTTCGGTCAAATCTTGACCTACGTCCACTCCTTGGAGGCACCCTCCAAGTATTGCACTAAACTAAGTGTCTCTCTTTTAGCCCCCACAGCTAGGCGGAGAAGCCCTTACAAAATCACTTCCACCTTCCCCGATGCGATGGAGTCGCCGGGTCCTTTGACACCAAAGAGATCTTCTTCTTTGGTGAACTTCCCTCAAGGCAGGCCTTGAATCCGACGGCATTAAGGTGCAAGCTTGCCGGAGCAACCGTGTGGAATCCCCCTCCACACTCCCTTGAGTCCCTCTCATAGGATCTTCTCTCTCTCTCAGACTTAACCCGTTCCTCACTCCCTTTCAAGCTTTCTCTTTAAGTTTTCCCCAAAAGAAAGAAGCTACAATGGTTGACAAAGACACTCACAAAAGTGCCTAGTCAAAAGCTTAAATAGAATATCTCAAAACGAGCTCATTAATGCAATTTGTTGACTTTATCGTCCAGGCCGATATAAATATCGGCCTGGCCGATCAGTATAAATTACGTTCAATCAGCCCGGTCGGTTAGGGACGATCAGGAGATTTTTGGTCATATCGTCCAGGCCGATAGGATATCATCCTAGACGATTAGTTTAAATATGAGGAAAATTGTCCTGAATATCGCCCTGAAAAGAAACTGGCCGATGTAAAATTGGCCCTGACGATCTTGCGATCGGCCCGGCCGATGTGATCGTGCAAATCACCATTAATTGCTTTCTTTAAGTGCCAGATTTATTTAAGAAAAATTTTGCTGAATCGTCTGGGCCGATCCACCGAGATGATATCCAAAAATAAGTAAATCCTAAATAGATATGGCGGTAGATTCTTTCTGAATTAAGCCTATCGTCATGACCGATACAAAATCATCCAGGACGATTTGTTTAATGACGGTTGCCTTAACAAGGATGATGCCCTAATCAGGGTTTCTATTTTTGAATCGATCGTCCAGGCCGATATAAATATCGTCCCGGATGATGTTACCAAAAATAATAAACTCTAGGGAACAGTAAAAAAATTCTTCCAAGGTGAATGCGTACAAAGTTACATAGCATCATGAGTCACACCAATTACAAAAGACTCAAGAAAGGAAAAAATGGTACAAACTGACTCTACCCAATGTTGAGTTGATTCCAAATTGCAGTATGATCTTGTGAACATGAAATATCTGTTGATAAGGCAGTCGTAGAGAAATAAGAGTGTTTGCTATCATCAAAATCAAAACCATAAAAATATATCCGCAACAACAGCAACAAATCAAGAGCGACATAACCCACCAGCAAAATTCCATTCAAAGCAAAAATCAGCATCGATAAGCGCAGCCTGAAGGAGCTAGACCACGCCAAGAGCAGTAGATTGCAAGCATTCCACCACTAACCAAAACTACATCAACAGAAAGACCATATTCCAAACACCACAACAAATAGGAGGAAGAATTTGTCAATGCATCCAATGCAACCAACAAATAAATTAAGATGCTAAGTGCAGCCATTGAGCATAAGTTAAAAATTTTACCCATTTTTCCAATTAAAATTTTTGCTACCAATAGCCTTAATAATGGATATCAAAATAGTGTCTTTACTACAAAACTTATTGCTATTTTTTTTTCATTCCTCTCCCTCCATAGATGATAAATAAAACACAAAAGCAAAAGCGGGTAAAAGGAAGACTTCCCCAAAAGAGAAAGATCCACCTCACCAAAATAGTTGGCAATCTGATATAAATTTGGACGCATCATAAAAGATTTGAGGCAAGGAATAATATAAGATAATAGAGTAAGTATAATCACACTAAAAAAAGAGGTGTGAAGAACTCTCAGGTTTTGCAAAGTAATTAGCATATAAGATCTAATGGTATATTTCTCTTAATAAACTCATCAGATGTCTTTAGCCCACCAACCAGACTCATCCAACCATAAATAGAAAAGCGAATTGCAGCATGCTTATGCAAAATAATTTTGAACCAAGAAACCTCCCTCTCAGTAGAATATAAATCGTGCAAGTAGTCACCAAAAAAAACAATTCTCCCATTCTTCCATAACATTTCAGAAGCATCAAATTGTATGGGAACTGGGTGAATAAGGTTAAGGATTGGATCACGAATAGCCACAAGTTTTTTCCAGCCGTTAGAATCTTAAATAAACAAGAAAGTGGAATCAGGAGAGTAAGCATTAATGATAGAAGAGTTGTTAGGGAGATCAGCTAAACACACCCCATTACACAAGTGATCCCACAGTAGCGAAATAGGAGAACTAACATTCACGTTAAAGACAAAACTTTCTTTTGCTTTACCACCTTCTTCATAGATACTCTTCCACATAGGAGAAGCCACATAATGAGCAGGTTTCCTAGGAGAGCAATAAGTTTGGGAGACCAACTAGCTAGAGGAGTACTAGTATTATACATCCCAGCTATGACATAGCAATTATAGGCAAAATGAATGACATTAATTGATGGTAGACCCAAACCTCCAACCTATTTAGGTTTGTAGGTATTTTTCCAAGATATATGATGTAATTTCCTTGTCAAAGAGTCTCTAGAGTATAAGAACTTGGCAGAGAGTTTATCAATTTGCTTACATCAACTCTTAGGTATTATTGCACCTCGAATACAATAGCCAGTTGTATTCCAAATAGCGCATCGAAGTAATAGTAGTCTACCTATAAAAGAAAGTAATTTTGCTTTCCATCCAAGAAGGTTGTTAGCAATAACATCCAAAATATGAGACAAATCGGATATGCATGCTTTCTTGATAGATATAGGAATCCCCATATAAGTTATTTTGGTGTAACAATTAAGAATGTTGAGAACATAACAAATTTCAATTGAAAGCAGGGCATTAGGATGCATGATAAGTGAGCTTTTCTGCATGTTGTCTAAGTTTGGTTCAAGTCTTTTCTCCAATGAAACCAGCAGATGCCTTAAAAAAAATAGACACCTCATCTCTGATACCTTCCATGCTACATAGGAAAAAATGGAAAAGGAATGCCTTCTTCTTCTCGAACGAGCTTGTAAGCTGGCTCGCGAGCTTGCTTTTATTGTACAAGCCGAGCTCGAGCACACCTTTGGAGCTCGAGGTCGAACTCCCAGTTTGGTTAATCGACTCATTTACACCCCTATCTAGGCCTACATGTGCTCACATCTAAGGCTTGTAATATAATTATGCATCAATAGATCCTTATCAATTAGTTTGGTTCCTATAACTCAATCACTTAGCATATGATATCAACTATGGCACAAGGTCTTAAACAACTCTAACCACTCCTCTGAGTTATAAAATGGATACATTTTTATTTTATAATATTGTTGAAAAATGATAGTGGTTGAGGAATTCAAATGAGTTTTATTTATTTATTAGTTTTTAGTGGAAGACTTATTCTATGAACATCATAAATAGGATATAAGTAAAACATTAATACTACAAATTAATAAGAAGAGATAAAGCATTAGATGGAAACACCCACTTGGTCTTCTAACTTAGCACTATAAAGGCTTTGTTGACAATATATCACCAAAAAGACATCATATAAATTATTACATAAAAATAAGGGTTACTTCATTAAATTGTTATTATAACACTTATTAGAAAGATTTTAAAAAAATTCTTAGATAAGCGTACATCATAATTGGAAATACAAACTATATTATATGAGAAATTTACAAAGATGTTAAATAAAAAGGCGCATATATTAAAGAATGTGTATGTATGTGTGCATAGTAGATAGGCTGTATGAATGTATACTAAATGGATTTAAGTTTGTAAAATTAAGAAGGTTAAGTGATTGAAATCAAGAGATTTAGGCCAAATAGCATGGGTTGATCCAAAATGATATAAGAAAAAAAGCTTTCCAAAATTACATACTACTTTTTAAATTTTGGATGCATAAAAATTGACAATGTTGTTATGTCGTCAATAGGTTGGGTTTAGGTCTAAATTGATGAACTTAACCTGATACTAGCATTCCAAACAATAGTGGGCCATAATGTTTTGTATATATTTAAATAACTTAAACATATAATTAAATTCCTTGCACATCATGGGCAGAACTAGATCTACTATTGAGGGTGGCAAACTCAATACATGAAAAATTAAATATAAAAAATATAAAAATATATAGGATAAAATTTAAAGCAAAGAGTTATTTTATGATTGATAAATTAAAAATAATTATAAGCTTTATAAATTTTATTTGAAATCAAGTCAAATACATATTTCTCATTGTATGGTACTAGACAACTTTTAGCCAATTATCACCAATTTTATGATGCAATCGATACTTGACAATCTTCATTATAAAAAAAATGTTCTCTTTACTGTAGCAATAACAACTGACAAATCAAATATTTCAATGATCATTACTCTAAACGTCCTAAGGTCTAATTGGAAGGAATTTCTCTTACATACATTCTTTTTTTAATAATTACAAAATGTGGAGCTTTTCTACATTATTAAATAAATAATATCAACATACTTTCATTTACTTCACTAGATAGAAATCAAAATAATTATACAAAACAATCATGTTTATTTCTCCACTATTAAAATAATGTGTTTGTAAAATAAATATATAATCTAGGTCCCAATGGATATCAAAAGTAGTTATTCAACTAGAGCTTTATTCTTTCCTAAAATTAATATGTGCAAGTAAATTATGAGTGAGCAATATTTGCTCAGTAAGTTAGTTGAAATCAATTACATAATTTAATATACATACATAAACTATCTTATACATTTATGTACAAAAAAACATGTTTATAGTAAGCTAACATAAAGTATATGTTGTATCTTGTAACTATCATAATTGTGTCAATAGCATGTACACCTTAGGAATATCAATATAAACATTGATTTGGAATATAATGTTAGTAACGAAATAACATGAAAAAACTTTTTATTTCAAATCTTTTATACTTCTCTCTTCACCCCCTTATACCTTCACTTCCACTTATAATTATACTTGTTCATATTTCTCATTCGCCTCCTTACACCTCCACTTCCACTTAAACATTTGCTTGTTTAGATTTTCCATATGCCTCTTATACATCTACTTCCAATTATACCTCCACTTTTCCATATCATATCCATTAAAGCATACTGATGTATAGTTAAACTAGATGTATAGGCCCTTATTGTGATGCTCTAAAATCTAAATTAGAATAATTATATTTTTTATCTCTTATTTAATCTACCAAAGATTCTACGACATCATTAATATAAATTGGTCTAACGTAAGCATATCTATATACATAAAAAAATTTCACTATATTCATTCATCAAAGTCTAACTTACAATAACCATGAGATCACTTATAATATCAATCTATCTCAATAAACTCCTGATGATAAAATAATAAAATAAAATATAAAAATAAAAAGAAAAAAAAACTTAAGATCCTAACAGCCACATTTCACAATGTCCTAACCCATTTCCTGACTTGAAATCAATCAATTCCACATAATGAGCACACAACTCTTCAAGTACCCAAGAACCCACCGTTGCATTCAATGTAAGACTTAAAAATCAATATGCATGCTCAATTCAATCAATATAAAATTAATGTTCATCGATATGAAATCAATGAATAATATCAATACCTTAATATAAATCAATATGATTAATAAAACCAAACATATCAAAAAGCACATGAATATATCAATATATAAAGAAATCATTAATATTATATTAAATAATGTTAAGTGAGGTATAATAACACATACGTTGAATATATATCAATTATATTCTTGATAATGATTCTTTCATATATTTTTTATCTGTTATATGACATATATACATGCCTATCAGTGTGTCATGCTAATGTATTATATCAATTTGCCTATTAATGTCTATAAGTATATTTGTTCATGCTATATCGTGTTGTAGCAGTTTCAATTTTCGCTTTATTATTATATCTATCAATCAGCTTATGCACTATCATGTAAATGCAATCGTGAATGCGATTATCAATATTATATAGTAAGGCAGAATATCCAATTTTAATGTGATATTTTTATTCTTTCATCTATCATCCATGAGTCTTATCAATTATTCATTATATCTTTTTTTTTAAACAAAAATTTTATTCCAAACAAAGAGAAAAAATAGTACATGATACAACATTCAAAGAAACAATACGACGAGAGAGAGAATGAAAATACAAAGTAAGAGGACGTTAAAGGCCGAGACTTCCAGCTTCCCTTAATCCAAGCTCTGACCATCCAATTTGATGAAGAGACGCACCAGCCACCAAGCCATCATCAAAGGTTGCCACGAACCAGCCGAAGGGCAAGCGATCCCCAGCCACATCATTGCCCGGCCAAACAAAAAATAACCGGAGAGCTCTAACATATGCAGAAGCATCAGGCAAAAATAAGACAAGGAAATCATCCTCACCCCAGAAACAACCAGACCAATCAAAGCACCATCCCAGAAAAATGCAACCCGAAAAATTGCAACCATAAGGCAATTACCACAAAAGCCACGGCCATTACGACCACGTCTGCCCCTACCACAAGCCTTACCACTAGAGCCAACAGAAACAACTGGTGAATCATGCAACAAAGCAAATGAATTACCAGGATCGTCTGCCCCACTAGACTCAGAAGAGGAAACGGACTCCGAGTCAGACGAAACATGAAGCCAATCTATCTGCTTCCACACATCCATACCAGAATTGTTCCCCACATGAAAAACCAAGGCTCGAGGTTCAATTAATTTCACAGACACATCAACACAATCATTATGAACATCAGCCACTTCCAAATTAACTGAATAGCCACCAACCTGTGGACTAGGGGACAAATCCTTAATGGATCCAGAGGAGTCAGATCGCTTAACAGCCATTAAAGGAGCAACATTTTTAGTCAAAATGCATGGTTCACTTAAAACTGGCAAAGAATTAACTTAACAACCCAGCAAATCGCCATCACTAGAACATCCCCGAACACCTTGCTTAGCAATAGCCAGGGCACCCACAGATACCATACTCGTAAGGTTAACAACAAGTGCACCATCTACAGTAGGAGCAACAACACCAGGATTAACTATAGCATTATCAAAAGGAACCGCAACAGGAGTTAAAACCGGACCCAAAGGCTCAACAATAATAACATCAGCAGGCCCAACTTCAGCCAAATTTGGGACAGACAAAGGGTTAGGGGAGACTCTACCCGAGACCATAGAGTCAACACCTAAACCCCCCTCCTTAGCAATAGAGACAAAATCAGGATCAGAAGAGGGCTTAGCAGCTACAACAACCCCGAATGATTGAGAAGGGGTAGGCAAAGCAGAGGAGTCAAGGTTAGGATTAAGAATTTTACAACTCATTTTAGAATGGCCCAAAGCTAAATAATGCGCACAATACTCAGGAAAGTCTTCAAAAACGATAGATTGAACATACCCAAGGCTACCCGGGTCGATCCAAATCTTGTTCGAATACTATTTGGACACATCCAGTTCAACTAAAATGCGAGCAATAGATGGACGTGAACCAGAGGAGGTCGCATTGTCCGTCTTCAAGGGTTTACCAAAGATCTGACCTAAACCATACAGAATTCGCGGAGCGAACAAATGCGGCCGTAAGTTGGGGAATGAAATCCATATGGGGATAATAGGAGATTCAACCTCCACATCCAAAGTAGGTGACAATTTAATCACTTTCATAAAACAATTACTAACAAAATAAAATCTATGGGCAAAGACTCGACATTAATCCAGGTCGTTAAAAAGTTTGATCAAGACATTTTGTTGATTTAAGATAGTGATGAAAACCTCACCATTAAGCTTTAGCTTGAAGAAAAAACTCCTAATAGCTTCAAGCGAAGGTCTATGACCTGGAAATTTACCTAATAAAGCAAGTTCAAACGGGGCAGCCAGTGACGCTATTTCCACGTCGGAAATCCACAGCACCGGCAAGCCCCGATTAGAGGAAACCTTGAGCTCGGGAAAACCACCAGAAAGAGGGGAAGAACCAGAAAGTTCATCTTTAAATGAAAGAGAGGATGAAGCATCCAAAAAACCAGGGTCACGAAAATGAGAGGGCGCCATAAAATGTAGAGCGAGAAGGAGAAAAGGGAAAAATACACTTCCCTGATACATGCAAGGAGAAGCAGCCAGCACCGCAAGGGACGAGATGCCGGAAGGGGCGGCTAGGGCGATGCCCTAGCACGCCCCAGATAGAGCGAGAAAAAAGTCGCAGCCATACTTCTTGCACCATTATTCATTATATCATTATATTATCATCATTATATCATAATTACATACAGCTTTCAATTATCTATAAAGAGTTATCATCCTTTGCCCGTCGATCGAATCAATTACAGGCTAACATCTAGGATTGCACCATAAATTTTTTACTTTAAGGAATGCCCGTCGACACACCCTCATGCTGTAATAACTTGATAATTATTAAAATAAAATTAAAATAAGAATATAAATTTTTATATGAACTTGAGCACTACGATGTTGAGTCTGTGAGTGCAGTGGTGCCATATATTGTTGTCGTGATATTGAAGGCTTTGTTCTATAGTAATTTTGGATTCAATATGCAGTGCAACAGTGCTTGATCTTTTGGGTGTCACAACATCACACACTTAAATGAGTTTTTAAATATATTAAAATTTCATTTGTTCCATTCCCTCATTCCGTCAGTTCATTTAGTTGTGACTTGTCGTAGAAGGAAAAAAGAGAAAGACAGGGGGAGGAAAAGAGAGGAAAGAGAAAGCGATGTTTTTAACTAACGGTTCACTTCATCATTTTTATGAAAATTGCTCGGATCATTGTAGATGACTCTTATCCTATTTATATTTTCAAAGATTTTTTATTTCAATCGTTAGAGTTCTTTCAAATTTATTTTATTACATTTTGTTCGGATGTAGTAATCTTCCACAATGTAATTTTTTGTATGTTATAATATTGATTATACTTGACATGTTGCTATTAAATTGGAGTTTTATTGCACTTTTTTACCCTAAGACAGTGGTTAAAAACACCTACTAATTTCCAAGCAGCGGTTAATATATGGGTACTTATTATGCATAGTAAAGTATTAAAAAATCATGAGACTTGAATTGTAAGAAAGCAACATGAAAGTATCTTCAACTACTGATCGACATAATCAGATTCCACACAAAACTAACTGTTAGTGAATTTTGCTTAAATTTTGGCAACTTATTGTTTTGTTTAAATTTTCACCAAGAGCTCGACCGATGATATTGAAGTCTAAGACAACAATACAAGCCAATTGATCGACATAATCAGATTCCACACAAAACTAACTGTTAGTGAATTTGGCCTAAATTAATATATAAATAATTATATTACTCGTATAAACCTATCTAATATTATATTATAGAATACCTCACAACAGTCAAATATAACATATATCCACCAAGGGATGCTCTACTTACTGGAATTCTCAATTGATTTAGATCTCCTTTCTTCTTCTGCCTAACAAATCAGTGAAGCATCAAAATAAGATTATGATTAAACATACAAATGCATAATGAAATAATTTCTTTTCAAAACATAATAATTCATAATGATTTGTGCATTATTAACATTAATCACTACTGTCTATTAGCCAATTCAAAAAACTATAATTTTGGGCAAAATTTATTATGACAAGATATATTAATATAAAACATAGTAAAATAAATAATTATTTTAAAATAGCATAATTAAGTTGTAAAGTAAGCATTATTGTATAATATAAGTGTACAATTCTATATCATTCGAAGAAAAGCATCAAATTAAGGGTCTATTTGGGATAACTTTTTTACCGCTTTTTTTTTTTTCATAATGCAACTATAATTTTTGTTTAGCTATTATTTTTTTCTCTATTTTCAACAAATTTCTACCATAGAAAGCTATCTTTTACAGTAGTCTTCAAAAAAGTTACTTTCCAAACAACAACTTTATGATTACATTAACAAAAAATTACAGTCATTCTAAACAAACCTTACATATTACCTTAAAAATATTATATAAAGAACTAGGTTTTGTAAATTTTCATGCTCCATTTATCGACATCAAGTTAATAAAAAAAAGAACAATATAAGGATTTAGCTATTATAAATTTTCATAGTCGATACAGTAACATTAAACATGATGAAAAAATAATGCAAACATGATGATAGTTATTCTAAGAATTCGTTTGGGATAATTTTTTACAGCTTTTTAAAGTAACTTTTTAGTTTAATTTTTTTTGTGAACTAAATATTTTTGTACTAAAAAATGCTTTCAAAAGTAGTAAGAAAGATATTTCAAACGAAGCCAAAGGCTTCATTTGGGTCAACTTTCTAATTGCTTTATATAGCAACTTTTTAGTATAAAATTTTCTTGAACTAAAAATTTTTGTACTAAAAAAATATTTAAAACAGTAAGAAAGTTGCCCAAAATGAAACCTAAGACTAAACATTTTGGTGATGGGTTGTCTATAAATCATCATTAGCATCCTTGCAAATTCTAACTCATCATAAAGCATGATATTTTTTACCTACTAAAATTAGATTACTAGAGTGCATAACATTTAAATTATGGATGATTGCTACATATTTGAGTAAAGGTGCAATTTGGTTGGCAGGTCAAATTCAGATCTAAACCAATTTTAATCTGACACAAATAAATTTGACTTGAACATGACTTATTTATTACATAAGTCAAAATGTTGAGCTTGACTCTTGTTGAAACTTGTTTACTATGAATTAGGTTGTTAAACCTAAGCTTATGTCCCAGCAGCTAACCAAGAGGGGGGTGAATTGGTATTTAAAAATTTTACCCTCTTTTTAAAATTTAAAATCGAGAATTTAACTTTAGTGAATTTTATAGAAAAAGTTTTTCAACCACAAGTTAGAAATAGTAAAACAAAAATAAAAGCAGCGGAAAAATAAAAAGACACGAGATTTATAGTGGTTCAGCCAAACACGACCTACATCCACTCCCCTGAGGCACCCTCCGAGTATTGCACTAATACCACTAGTGACTCTCCTTTTGCACCCACAGCAAGGCGGAGAAGTCTTTACAAAACTCTCTTCCACCACTACCCGATGCGGTAGAGATCAGTCATCCTGTTATACTCTTCCTAGTGTTGGCAGAGAACCGTTCGTCCTTTCACACTCTCCCGGTGTAGGCAGAGAACCCTTCATCCTTTCACACTCTCCTAGTGTGGGCAGAAAACCCTTCATCCGTTCACACTCTCCTAGTATGGACAGAGAACCCTTCGTCTTTTCACACTCTCCAAGTGTTGGCAGAGAACCGGATCTCATTGACAGATCTTCTTCACAAGAAATCTAAAAGGAAGAGAGAAAAGAGTGAAGTAATCAAAAACCAAAAGTAGAGACTCTTATCTATGAGTACCAAGTGAAACCTTCACGCTCCAGTAGTAAGAATTATCCTTAAAACACTCTCTCCTTGACTCTCCTTTCAATTGGCACAAAGATCAGTAGGCAAAAAGATTAAGTGGCAGTTTATATTAAACTTTATATAGGGAAGACACAAAAATTCGTCCAAAAATTGCAAAAATTCAAGTCTGTCAGCAGTGGATTGTCCCGTATGATCGTGGATCGTCCCGGACGATGTTACTTAATTCAGTTGGAAACAAACCTAATGTATATTGGTACGAACTAACTTCATACACGATAATCATCCCGTATGAACAAGGTACGAACGGTTATACCATAGGTCGGTTCCGAAATCTGCAGGAAGTCGCCAAATTTTCAAGAGTAGGTTCACTTCATCCTGGGACGAATATGAGTTTGTCTGGATGAAATTTTTATAGAGGACCTTTCGTCCTGGGACGAATTAGAAATTCGTATAGATGAAAATTTTCCAGAGAGCATTTCATCCTTGCACGAATATGAATTTCATCTGAACGAAAATTTTCTAAAGCCCATTTCGTACTGGGACGAATAAGAAATTCATCCTGGACGATCAGGACTTAGAAAAATTTTTTAGGCTTCTTGTTCGTTCCATTGCTCTTCCGAGGAGATAAGTGACTTGATCTTCCCGTACGAACTGTGTTCATCCCATACGATCAATATAATTTTTTAAAGATCCCCTAAATGTGTGTGTGTGTGTGTGTGTGTTTACAATCACTCCCTCTCAAACTCAATTCAAAGAAAATTACAAGCTTCAATTTACAAACTATATTATGCTGAATTTGATTTGAAGTCTTTATTAGTCTGGAGTTCGAATTTCCTGAAATGTTAGTCCACACAAGAGCAAAAAACAAATCTTTCAAAAAGTATTTAGGAGATAACAAAACTTAAAATAATAATATTTGGAATCATCAAAATTATATAAGTTGCAAGAATGTAAAACATGCAATTAGCAACTCTCTTAACAATCTCTCCCTTTTTTATGATGATAAAATAATTATTATTTGTATAATTTTCAAATTTTAAGAATCTCCTATACTCATCCTGAATTGATGAACATTTGAAAATAAGAAGGCTTTGCACAACAATTTTATCTCTCCTTTTTTTTTTAATTTAAAAAAAGAAACAAAAATACTACTACAAAACATAAATACGATACGAACAAGGATACAAAAAAATATGAGTGAAAAGATACGAAAAAATAATATTTTCTTCCCTTTTTTACAACAATAAAAAGAGAAGAAAAAGACTAAAAATGTAAGCAATCATATGATAATCCTTTGATAATTGATCTTTGAAAGTGATTGGAATAAATTTTGCAAATAAAATCAAAACATTAGGCAAATCATAGTAATTCATTGAATTTAAGAAGAGATATAACATTGATAATAAAAAGTATATATCAAAAAATATGAGTCAATTTAGACACTAAAATAGAGAAAATTATTGCAAAAAGGAAGAATAGAAAATTTATATATTTCAAATTTCAATATGGAATATAAATGTACCAAAGATAAATTTGAATTAAGAGATTAAAAGATTATGAAAAGAAGTAATTATCACATGTGGCGCTTTGCGCATTTTTTTTAAATTTGTGGCACATTTTTGTTCATCTTTTCATTTGTGGGCTTATTTTGTGCCTCTTTTCAAATTGTGAACTTTTGCACATTCATTTTGATTTTTGTACATTTTTTTCAAGAGTAATCGTATTCTTTCCAAAATCAATAATAAAAAAATTTAAATTTTTCTAAGTGCATAAATATTTATTGATAAAGGAAATACAAAATAAGAAAATATAATAATAATAATAATAATATTAGACATTAATGTAGTCTAAATAAGAGACATGAAATTGATAATCTTAATTATATCAAGTTATAAGCAAAACTTAAATTTAGAAAAATTAGATTTTTTAATGAATTTAATTTTAACTTGCATTTCAAAGTATAGCACTCTTAAGATCAAAAATTATAATGATTGTCATATGGACTAACACATATTTCAAAAATAAGATTAAATCAAAAACAGGATAACTTATATTGATATCAAAATAAATGATATTATAATATCACCAAATAATATTAATACGACATAAGATTCAAAAATAAAAAAACATCTAATGAAAAGAAAATACATCACATTTTCCTAAAACACAAAACTAACACATCAATTAAACAAAACACATAATCAAGTACATGAAATCATTCTGATGGACCCTGATTTGGAGGAGGAGGAGGTGCAGCATCGAAGAAGTTGAAATAGCTATTGATCATAAGTATATTGGAATTTATATCATTTATCTGTTCTCGTATAAATCCCATATCTTGAGTGTATTATATATCCTGCTGCTGCATATGAGCTTCAATTTATTCAAACCTTTGATCAAAGTGAGTCTCTAAATGGTTAAATCTTTGAACCAAATCCTGATAATTTGGTTCATTAGCATGTGTAAGTGCAGCTTCATGTTCTTCCTCAGTATCACTAATGACATGTGTTTTACTTGGTTCTTCTTTATTGAAGATTGCTCTAAATGATCCATCATTGTAGAAGAGCGGTTCTTCAAAATCTTGATCAGGATGAACCAAATTGTATTTCTTATCCATAATGTAGGCAACCAGATGTCCTAAGGCAATGTTCTTCTTTCTTTTATGTTCGATATGACCAATTTCAGATAGTCCATAAAGATAGTCAATGATTAGTTGGGCTTCATCTATAAGTTATTTAGTCATGATCAAGAAGGTTACTATAGAAAGAAGAGGAGTAATGTTGATTCTATCACTAGCTTTAGGAATTATAGAAGTTCTAAGAACATGCTGGATAATACGAGCATTACAAACGAGACTAGATACTTTAGGCATATGCTCGTTAAAAACGATTCCTCTAATAATTGTATTAATTTCATACCATTCATATTCAGAAGTGGTGGTCAAGGTATGTGCTCTAGCTCACTCAGTCCTTAAGTTCAAAAAGATTCCTAAGTCAGCCTTGATGATTTCAACTTTTTTCTAAAGACATAGGAACGGATGATAGAATGGTCGGAGATGAAAGACATGTTCGTCAGGAAATAGTGAAAGGTTTTTTTGTTATAGAGATAAACTAGGGTGAGAATGAAACCAAACTGAGTTGAAGCAAACAAGTTCATTACCTGAAATATCAGTTAATCCTGGATAATAATTTTAGAGGGGGTGATCTTAGCGGACACGAATATGGAAAAAGACTCTTCATTGGCTTTGGAAAAAAAGTTATCGGAAGAGTTTTTAGGTGGTCCCTTGGCCTAGAGTCTTTTGTCGCTTGCTTGAACTTACCATTACAAAGGATCTAAAGGTTAAAAGGTTTTGAAAGTGATGTGTGAGAGATGACTATTGATTCAAAAGCCCTCCAATTTATTGAAAAATGACTTTCCTATAGATGAAATTTACGTTCGTCCTGTACGAAATCGATTCGTCCCGTACGAAAAAATTTTGTATAGACGAATTGAATGCGTCCAAAATAAAACGGTTTTTGTAAAATCACACACTTACGAAGCATCCTTTCGTACAGACTTTTGACCAAATCGATTGTACAACGAATACAATGTTCGTCTTGGATGATCAGAAACTTATGATTATTTTAATGACAGTTGAAATCGTCCCCTGCATTGAACCGACATATGTTCATATCCGGATGAACCAAAGATTCGTACATACAAAATATAGCATTAAAAACTACCTTATCCGTTTAAACTGACATTCAATCGTCCCGTCATTTGAACAAGTTTGTCCTGGACGATCGTGAATGATCGTACAAATGAAGTGAAAATAAAAATGAAAAAATTGCACGCAAACGGTTCAAAATCTGACAGTTTGACCACTACGACACATTCGTCCTGAGAAAATTTTTTGTCCCGTACAAAAAAAATTTCATCCTAGCTGAGATTGTCACTCAATTTTCAAAATAAACACTCAATAAACACTAAAACAAAGCACACTAAAAACATAATAAAAACGAAAAAAAACTCAGATATAGAAAAAAAAAAATCAAAAACATAATGATATACAGAAATTACTAACTAAAAATACACATCAATGTTGAAAAAAAAAATTTTTATCAACAGCATTCAAATCGATTACACCAAGCCTTGTTCTTAATGCACTGAAAGTATCAAAGGCTAAAGGTTTTATAAAAATGTCTGCAAGTTGATTTTCAGTATAAACATGAGTGAGTTCAATTTCCCTTTTGGATACATGATCTCTTATGAAATGATGTCTTATGTCAATATATTTGATTCTTGAATGTTGAATAGGATTTTTATAAGTACAAATAGCACTAGTGTTATCACAATAAATTAGAATAGTGCCTATAGTTAATCCTAAATCAATCAACTGTTGTTTCAACCAAAGTATTTGTGCCACACAACTTCCTAATGTAATGTATTCAGCTTCTGCAGTAGATAGGGCTACTGAATTTTATTTTCTACTGGATCAAGAGACTAAAGAATTTCCAATAAATTGACATGTTTTATAAGTGCTCTTTCTATCCACCATACAACCTACAAAGTCAGAATCTGAATAATCAATTATTTCAAATGAAGAGCTAAACTTATGATACTAAATTCTTAAGTTCTGAGTTTCTAACATATATCTTAAAATCCTTTTTACTGTTATCAAATATGATTCTTTTGGATATGATTGAAATCTAGCACACAAACAAATACTAAATAGGATATCGGACCGGCTAGCTGTCAAGTAAAGTAAAGATCCAATTATTTCTCTAAATTTATTTTGATCAACAGATTTTCCCTTAGGGTCCTTATCTAACTGAACTGAGGAACTCATAGGTGTACTAACATGTTTAGTATTGTCCATTTCATACTTTTGAGGATATCCTTAATTTATTTTGTTTGACTAAGAAATGTACCCTCCTTAATTATCTTAATGCTAAATCCTAGAAAGTGTGAAAGTTGTTTTCCTTCCAGGATTGTCCAGGATGAAGTTGGATCGTCCTGGGACGATCGATACAGGTTGTGAAGAAAATTCTGGCATAGAAGTTCGTCCCAGGACGAATTAGGGTTCGTCTGGACAAAATTTTTCCAAAGAGCAACTTGTCCAGGTATGATTACTGTACACGTCTGTATGAATACATGTCCGGGACGATCTGCATGGGGTTATATGGAAATGAGATCTTTTTGAAGAGAGAGAAAAGCCCAGGAGAGAGAAATTCAAAGGAAAAAGAAGAAAAGTGATTTTTGGGCGACTTCTATCCGTTTCCGTCCGTAACTGCAGTTGAGAAAGTTGACCGACTCGAGGTAAGACACATTCCGCCTTTCTCGATTTTTAGAAACGAAGATTTTGACGACTTTTCTGTTTCGGATTTTATTTCCGTTAGCGAATAATTGATTCTGTTTTGTACTAATGAACTTTTTACCGCGTAACTTTTGATATATTTCTGAGTTGATATTTGTGCATGTTTTGAGTATTTTCTGGAAAATGTTTACAAGGTATTTTGAACTCGGCGGTGTTTTAATCAAATTATGATTTATTTGAATGTTAAAAAATATTACTTCAGTACAATGAAAGTCTTAAAATGATGTTGTGTACTATCTGTGTGGTAATTTGATAAAATTTTGAATCTGTGAATTTTGTGTAAATTCCGTATACTGCCGTTATGCCGATGACGATTTTCTAACGAAATTTGATTTTCTGAATTGATTGTTCTGATGTGATTTGCTATCATAAGGGAGTTATAAGGGGCCAGAATTCTTTGAGATTCTGTCTGTGTCAGGGAAATCTGAGAAAATCTGAAAATAAGTTTTATTCTGAAAATTATATATATCTATTCTGTTTTGGTGCTATAAGCACAAAGGGAGACATAAGGGGCTAGAATCCGTTGAGATTCTGTCAGTGTTAGGGAAGGGAGGCATAAGGGGCTAGAATCCATTGAGATTTTGTCAGGGTCCGAGAATCTGATATGTGATTTTATTTGATTTGAAATCTGTTCCGTACGATTCTATTTGTTCTTTGAAATCTGATTTGAATGTTCTGCTATGTGATATGAATTCAGGTCTTTTATACTGGTTATTTGATTTCTATTCGATATCTGTTCTATATGATTATACGAATTTTGTACGGCTATTTGAATAACTGCTTCTGATGTGTTTTCTGATGTGAATTTCTGGAGATTTTGATTGGTGAGTATTGCCTTGCTGAGCTGTTAGCTCATCCTTATTCTCTGCGTGATTTTCAGGTTCTAGAAAAGGGAAGGAAGTCTTGGACTAGCTGTTCAGTGTTTGATCTGAGATTAGGTATTTTGTACTTTTGGTTTTTATACAGTCATGGTTTTTCTGTTCTGTTCTTTCTGTCTGTAGCCGTGCACTATATTGTACATGATTATTTTGAAGAAAAGAAAGAAAGAGAAAATAGTGGATGCATTTCTTTATATGTACTTGAAGTTTATAGCAGCTCTGTGTTTCTATTTGTTCGAATAATTGGAAGAAAGTTCTGAAGCAAATTCCAAAACTAGATCATGGATTTTCAACATTTATCGCGGCCTGACGCGAAGGGATTCGTTCCGGTCGGGTTGGGTCGTGACAGAAAGTAACTTAAATCTCCTATTAGACTCATCTCAAATTCACTACACATTGTTTTAGAAAAATCATCACAAAGATTTTTATTTGAATATCCAAAGATTATGTCATCCATATAAATTTGTACAATGAATATATCCTTTCCAAATCTCTTCAAAAAAAGAGTTGTATCCACACTTTCTTTTTTAAATAATCTTTCAAGTAGGAAGGTGCTCAACCTCTCATACCAAGCCCTAGGTGCCTGTTTCAATCCATATAATGTCTTTTTCAATTTAAAAATATGATTTGGTTATTTAGATTTTTTAAAACCTGGTGGTTGTTCTACAAAAACATCTTCTTGAATTACCCCATTTAAAAAGGCACTTTTACATCCATTTGATACAATTTAAATCCTCTAAAACATATAAAAGCTAGCAAAACTCTAATTATTTCAAGTCTAGCTACAAGGGCAAAAGTCCCCTCAAAATCAATCCATTCAATCTGATTATACCCCTTAGCAACTAATGTGACCTTATTTCTAATGACCACTCCTGAGTCATTCATTTTATTTTTGAATACTCACTTAGTTCCAACTACACTTTGATCCTTTGGTCTTGTAGTTAATTCACAAACTTTATTTCTTACAAATTGATTTAACTCTTCTTGTATGACCAAAATCCAAAATTCATCCAAAAGTGCTTGATCAATATTAATGGGTTCTATTGTTAAAATGAAGGCTGAATGATTAACTTCTTTGTTTAATCCACGCCTAGTCTTTACACCCTCACTAGGTTCACCAATTATCAACTCATTTGGGTGATTTTTAGAAAATCTCAAATATCTAGACAAAGGGTTTTCTATCTTCAAATTTTCTTTCACATTTTCTTCCAAAATTTCTTTCAAATTTATTTTATCAATCTTTTGAGAGTTATCCTCAATCTCATCTTCCACAACATTTGGCTCTTCTAAATTTTCAAATTCATCAAATACAACATGTGTTCTCTCCTCAATTATCAAAGTTCTTCTATTAAATACTCAATAAAATTTTCCAACACTTGAGTATCCAACAAAAATTCTTTCATCTGATTTTGGATCAAATTTTTCAAAGGCAGATTTTTTATTGTTATGTATAAACACCTTGCAACCAAAAACATGCAAATGAGATAAATTAAGTGTTCTTCCTTTTAGTAACTCATACGGTATTTTATTTAGTTTAGATCTCACATTCACCCTATTCGGAACATAACATGCAGTGCTAACCGCCTCAGCCCAAAAGTATTTAGGAAGTGAGTATTCTACCAACATTGCTCGGGTGGATTCTATTAATGTTCTATTTTTCCTTTCGACTATCCCATTCTGCTGAGGGGTTCTAGGTGCTAAAAAATTATGATCAATTCCTTTCTCCTTACAAAAATATTTAAATCTTTCATTTTTAAATTCTCATATATGATCACATTGTATAGTCATGATTTCACATCCAAGTTTTTTTTGAATCCAAGTCAAAAAATTTATAAATTCCTTAAATGATTTACTCTTATGAAATAGAAATCTAACTCATGTGAATCTTGAGTAATTATCAACAATCACAAATCTGTATACATTTCATCCTAGACTTACAGTTCCAACTGGTTCAAAAAGATCCATATGCAAAATCTTCAATGGTTTACTAGTTTTAAAATCATTATTGGATTGAAAAGAGGACTTCACTTGCTTTCTTAATTGACATGCATCACAAAGCTGGTTCTTAGTAAAGTCTAGTTTTGGTATACATCCATTAAGTTCTTTTAGGTAATTCTCTTAAGATTTTTCATGCTAGAATGATAAAGTCTCCTATGTCAAAGCCATGACTCATCAGAAATAGTTTTTAAACAAAAAGCAGTAGAAGTTTTAATGCAATTTAAATCCATCATATAAACATTATTTACCCTTTTTCTATTTAAAATATTATTTTCATTTAGGCTTAAAATACAGCTAGTAGAAAAAAAAATTTACACAATATCCTTTGTCACATAGCTGACTTATACTTAACAAATTATGCTTTAAGCCTTCTACCAATAATACATTTTCAATATAAAAATTCTTTAGATTTCCAACATACCTGTCCCAATCACCTTCCTTGTGGTGTTATCTCCAAGTGTGACCTTACCTCCACTCCTAGCTTCCCGCGATATAAATTATGCAGTATCTCCAGTCTTATGCTTTGAACATCTGCTGTCCAGGTACCATATGCTCTCACGAGGTCTTGTGTGAGAGCGACCCTGCAAAATTATCAAACGTTAGACCTGGGAACCCAAACAAATTTGGGTTCTTCTTTTGACAATTTATAAAGAGATGCATGTATGATATGTCTATGTTTATGGATCTTAGGTTTTCACACCAAATAAGTTTTCTTCTTCTAAGTACAAGTATAAACTATGTGTCCAATCAATCCATAATTATTACATTTGACTTTTGGAAAAAGATTCCTAAGTCTATTACTACTATTCATTTATCTTTTTAGGGATTGCATAAATTTAGGATACAAAATAGGATTAGTGAAATCTTCAAGTTTATGGGGTATCCTATTATCCTCGAGAGCTTCTATCATTAATTTATAAAATGAATTCATATCTTCCAAAATTTGATTTGTATAATTTGATTTATAAATGTTGCTCTCCGATTCATCCTTAAAATTTTTAAAATCTTTTTCAAGTTCTACATAGGATGATTTTAAATTTTCATGATTTTTATTCAAGTTATCAAACTCATCAAGTAATTTCATGTGGTTGTCATTAATTAAAGCATAATCTTTCCTAAGGATTTTATGATTCTTTTGTAGTTTTTCAAATTCTGAACTTAGACTAGTATGTATTTTCTTCATTTTCCTATTTGCATCTTGCATTTGTTTAGAAACTTCAAAAAGTTCATCATAACTTAAGTCACATACATCTTCTTGATCTGTCTGATCAAGACTATCAGCCATTAAGCATAAATTTGTGACTTCCTCTTTCTTTTATGCCTCTGACGAGTCCGAAGCTAAGTCTGCCCAAAAGGCTCTTTGGAATTTCTTCTTGCCCTTCTTCACAAAATGTTTCTCCTCTACTTTCTTCTTGCTAGGAGTGGCTTTGAGTTTTGGGCAATCAGTCTTTATATGTCCAGGTTTCCTGTACTCATAATAAATAACATCATTCTAAACCTTTGCATTTCTATTAAATTTACCTCTATTCTATTGCTGGCGTCTCTTCAACTTCATCTTCAGAAAGCTTCTGAATTGTCTAGTTATTAATGTGATGTCGTCTTCATCCTCAGGTTATGAGTGTTCACTCTCAGACTCCTCCACTTTCAGTGCTATGTTCTTCTCCCTTCGTGGTTCACCTGCATCAATCTTTCTTTGGCTAACCCTTTGCTTGTAAGCAATTAGCGAACCAAGAAGATTATCAATAGAGTAAATGTTTAGATCTTTAGACTCTGTAATTACAGTAATTTTAGCATCATAAGCAGTAGGCAAATAATAAAGAATCTTATTAATCATTTCAGCATTCGTTAGTTCCCTACCTAATGCATGTAAAGAGGTGACTATTTATGTGAATCTTGTGTACATATCAGAAATGGATTCATTAGGTTTTATGCGAAACAGTTCATAATCATGCAACAAGATATTAAGTCTAGATTGCTTAATCTCATTAGTCCCCTCGTATGTTATACAAAGTCTATCCCATATGTTATTTTCACTCTTGCAAGTAGAAACCCGCATGTAATCTTCTGATTTAAGTGCACAAAAGAAACTGTTTAAGTATTTAGCATTTAGTTATGCTAAGTCACATTTTTCTACTGTCCAGTCCACAAAAGGTGTTTCAACTCTAACTCCGTCAACTAGTCTAGTTGGTTTTGTATACCCTTCTTGAACTAAGATCCACGTACGATAATCAAGTGACTGTAAAAATGTAGACATACGTTTTTTCCAAAAATCAAAAGGAATATTATCGAATAATTGATGTCTAGTTATAGAGTAACCCTAAGGTGTATTTCGGTTTTCAAATGTAGTCATCTACGTTAATTAAAAAGTAGTCTAAACTTATGATTTTAAAATAAAGCTCTGATACTACTTGTTAAAACTTGTTTACTATGAATTAGGTTGTTAAACCTAAGCTTATGTCCCAACGGCTAACCAAGAGAGTGGGTGAATTGGTATTTAAAAATTTTACCCTCTTTTTAAAATTTAAAACCAAGAATTTAACTTTAATAAATTTTATAGAAAAAATTTTTCAACCACAAGTTAGAAATAGTAAACAAAAATAAAAGCAGCGAAAAAATAAAAGACACGAGATTTATAATTGTTCGATCAAACACAACCTACATCCACTTCCCGGAGGCACCCTCTGAGTATTGCATTAATACCACTAGTGACTCTCCTTTTTCACCCATAGTAAGACGGAGAAACCTTTACAAAATACTCTTCCACCACTACCCGGTGCGGCAAAGAACTGTCGTCCTTTTACACTCTTCCCAGTGTTGGCAGAGAATTGTTCGTCCTTTCACACTCTCCCGATGTAGGCAGAGAACTCTTCATCCTTTCACACTCTCCTAGTGTGGGCAGAGAACCCTTCGTCCTTTCACACTCTCCTAGTGTGGGCAGAGAACCCTTCGGCTGTTCACACTCTCCTAGTGTGGACAGAGAACCCTTTGTCCTTTCACACTCTCCAAGTGTCAGCAGAGAATAGGAAATCCTTGACATATCTTCTTCACAAGAAATCTAGAAGGAAGAGAGAAAAGAGTGAAGTAATCAAAAACCAAAAGTAGAGACTCTTATCTTTGAGTACCAAGTGAAACCTTCACGCTTTAGTAGTAAGAATTCTCCTTAAAACACTCTCTCACACTCTCTCCTTGACTCTCCTTTTAATTGGCACGAAGATCAGTAGGCAAAATAATTAAGTGACAGTTTATATTGGACTTTATATAGGATATACACAAAAATTCATCCAAAAACTGCTAAAATTCAAGTCTGTCAGTAGTGGATTGTCCCGTACGATCGTGGATCGTCCCAAATGATGTTACTTAATTCAGTTGGAAACGAACCTAATGTATATTGGTACGAACTGACTTCGTACAGGATAATCGTCCCGTACGAACAAGGTTCGTCCGGTACGAATGGTTATACCATAGGTCGGTTCCGAAATCTACAGGAAGTCGCCAAATTTTTAAGAGTCGGTTCACTTCGTCCTGGGACGAATATGAGTTCGTCTGGATGAAATTTTTCTAGAGGACATTTCGTCCTGGGACAAATTAGAAATTTGTCTGGACGAAAATTTTCTAGAGAGTATTTCATCCTTGCATGAATATGAATTTCGTATGAACGAAAATTTTCCAGAGCCCATTTTGTACTAGGATGAATAGGAAATTCATCCTGGACGATTAGGACTTAGAAAAAAAATTTAGGCTTCCTGTTCGTTCCATTGCTCTTCAGAGGAGATAACTGACTTGATCGTCCCGTACGAACTGTGTTCGTCCCGTACGATCAATATAATTTTTTAAAGATCTCCCTAAATGTGTGTGTGTTTGTTTACAATTACTCCCTCTCAAACTTAATTCAAAGAAAAATACAAGCTTCAATTTACAAACTATCTTATGCTGAATTTGATTTGAAGTCTTCATTAGTCTGGAGTTCGAATTTCCTGAAATGTTAGTCCACACAAGAGCAAAAAATAAATCGTCCAAAAAGTGTTTAGGAGATAACAAAACTTAAAACAATAATATTTGGAATCATCAAAATAATATAAGTTGCAAGAATGTAAAACATGCAATTAGCAACTCTCTTAACAACTCAATTAGCAACTCTCTTAACAACTCTGACACAACCCCAACATGTCTAACTAAAGCTTGAGTCATTTAATTAGTTTATTACGTGGATCATGAAAATTTTGTTATCAACATATCTTGTTTAGCCTGAACATAGCCCGTTTAACTAAAAAATGACTTGTTTAATTTGAACCCGACCTATTTAACTCGAACTCAAATAGCATTAAGTCAATTTTAGATTCACCGATCAATCTGAACTAACTCAAAATTTTATATGGAGAAGATTTCAAATCTGAACCCTAAATCCTAAAATTTAATAAGGTCCCATTAAATTTGAATTTTGTGAGTCGGATTTATATCTGATCATTTATGATCCTTAAAAAATCCTAAGAATTCATTCGGACCAAAGCCAATATACAAAATGAAATATCTTCCAGCCTCTTCTACAAAGTTATGTGCAGTAGAAGTTGACTGGAGAACAGAAACATCAGGTGCTGACTGGAGAACAAAAACATCAGGTGCCGCATACTATTTTAGAATTGGATAAGCAGCCCAGCTTTCCTCGGTGCATTATATTCAATAATGGGAACTAGGGCTACAAGTGAACCAAACGTTTGACGAGCAATTCGTTGCTCGGTTCGATTAAATATCGTTTGTGATTGTTTAACTAACTAAACAAATAAACTTGAACAACATTTTTAATACTCGAATCTTAAATAAACAAGCTTGAACAATAATGTGTTCGGTTCATTTATGTTTACGAACAATATCATTTGAAGCTCGTGAACATCCTCGACATTAAGCTCGATAAAAGCTCGATTCATATTCGATTCAGAACTCGTGAATAAGCTCGTTAAGAATTTGATTAATATTTAATTATTAAATTGATAAATATAATAATATAAATATTTTAATTTATTATAACATAATGATATAATCATTTTTAATTAATAAATTTTAAAGTAATTAAATATTATAATATATGTTGTAATTTTAATTTCCTTACAATTGATAAATTTTTATATTACATCATTAAATCTTGCTCATTTGATGGCTCAAGAATACTATTTAGATATGTTCATGAACGTGCTTGTTTGATCGTTTAAAAAATTTGTTAAATATGTTCACGAATAGAGCTCGTTAAAGCTCGATAAGCACTAAATGAATCGAACATGAACTGAACATGAACCAAACATGAACACTATTAATTTAAACGAACCAAATATGAACACAAAGAATAAAGCTCGAATCAATCACGAACTAAACTTGAATAATTTAATAATAAACGAACTCAAACATGAACACTCATATGCTGGGCTTGGCTCGGTTCGTTACAGCCCTAATGGGAACGCCGTGCTCAAAGAGATCTAATGAGGGAAAGCCTTTGTAATATAAAAGTAAATAAGAATAAATTAGATGCTTGATGACACACTATAATGAGCAACTCTTTTGTTGTACGACATGTATAAGATATGAAACGAATCTAACAAGTCTTTGATGCATGTGGGACACATTGAACATGTGCCCAATTTAAAAAATTATTAAAAATGAATTGGGCGCCCGTATTCTACAATCATTACACGAAAAATTGTTCATTTCCGGCAAAATTTCCGACGGATTTCCGGCGGACTATTTTCCGACAGATTTTCGCGCTGGGGGCACAGGGGCAGGATTCGTCGCAGGATGGCGCGTTGCGGGGCATCGCGGGGCGGGGGATTCGTGCAAGATGGCGGTTTGACCCACGAGATTGCGGCAGGGAGCAGGATCTCTGGTGGTACTGGTGCGGGGGGTTGGCTGGAATGAAATTTTTTTAAAACATTTTATTTATTCCGGCGGAGTTTTTTTTCGCTGAGATATTTTTCTGGTGGGATAATTCCGCTGGAAACAAATTCCGGCGAATTTTTTTCAACGAAAAAAATTTCTGACGCCCGTCAAACTGGCGAAAAAATTTTCTCGGGAAACATTCATAATCTGCCGGAAACTACAAAATTTTCCGCCGGAAATAAAGGATTTTCATGCAGTGAATTGTCTTAAATATTTTATGAATTTTTTTTAAAATATAATTTCTTGTATTTTAAAATTTTATTTATTTATTTTAAATAAAAATCAATTTTTTTATTTCGTCTCCATAGCCCCAAATCAGTTAATCAGATTAAATACACATTTCTTGAATATTCCCATTTTAATTTTTGTCAAGTGAGACACAGCTAGGATTTCAACAATACCTGATGCCATCTCATGTTAACGTTCGATGTCATTACAATATTAACATTTAAAAATCATCTTACTGTCCAAGTATGATGTTATCTTGACATTGAAGCTTGATGCCAACATTTACTACAACCAAAATCACAATACATCATCTTTGCCCAAGCGTCATCTCAACATCAACGATCGACGCCTCCTCAACATCGCCATTGATGTTAAGATGCCATCTCAAGTCCATGTTTGACGTTGTCTTGACATTGATGCCCATTGCACAATATTGATATTCGACTCTTGACAATATTGTTGTTTCCTTTCTCGATGCCTAACACACGACATCGACTTCCAACTCTCGACATCCTAATATTATTCAATTTTTATACAAATCTTAGTAAATGACTTATTATTTCTTAATTATTCTTAATATTATGTTTATTCAATTTTTATATACCAATTTTAAGACATAAAAATTGTAACACCATATCCAACTCATATCAGTGTTCTATATTTTTAAAATGGGCATGTCCCATATCTATGTCTGTGCAACATAGATGACAAATAAAATTGATAAGTTTGAATTTTTTTAGAGGAAATTTAAGGATTAGACCTATGAGTGTAATAATAAAGAACGATGGGCCTCCCTGTAAGAGTAAAAAAGGTCAATTAATGGTGTCATCCCAATGCAACAACATTAGGGGGCAGTTAAAGATGTACTGAGTAGGTGTGTTAATATTTGACCTGATCCAAAATTTGACTTAGAACTAACCCGAAAAATTTCGGGTTTAGATCAACCCATTTGGCAAACAGACCAAATTCATATTTAATATTTTGACCCGTTTTTAGAACAAGGTTGGGTTCATGTTAACTTGAAAACCCAAATGTGACATGGGATGACCTAGATCCGCAACCCCAGGCCAACCAGCAAGTCCGACATCGCGTTCCTCCCGAGCCTCGTTGTTTCACATTACCGCCCGTACCAGTGCACCACATCATGGCCGGGTCCCTCACCCACGCACCTTCGAGGCTGCACCCCCCCCCCCCCCCCCTTCGAAGGCCCGCTCGTCGCTCACGCACTGCCAAGCTCGAACCCGCATGTGACCATGCACCCAGCAGTCGCTCGCTTGCTTTGCGTTTGCGTCAGCATGTCGAGTCGTGTCGACCCGAATTTGGGGCAGGTCAGGTCTTGGTTCAAATTTCTGTCCTATCTCCAAAATCGGGTCGAGTTCAGTTAGAGTTAAAAAATGGTAGGTCATTTATCGAGTTGGATCCGAGCCTGATCCGACTACCCATTTTGACAACCCAAGTATTAAGTTACACCATGAGATAAATAATGCTTGATGTTGTCACAGCTGTAGCAAAATAAGTTTAATAGACGAACTGATACTCTAAAGCAGCGTAAACAACTGCATGCGTTGCATCTCCAAGTATCCCTCTTCTAAAAAAAGAAGGATTATCATGATCACCCTATAAATAAAACGTAGAAATTTTAGAAAAAAATAAACGCAATCAAAATAAATGCAAAAGCCAAATTGAAAGGAAATTGAAGTGCAAAAAAATAATATGAAGCATAGGAAGATACAACAATGCACGTAACTGCCATACATGGAAGTCTCTTGTTGGGGGTGGAAGTAAACAACATAATGAAATAATTAAACAAGAAAAAATAGAAATACAACATAAAGTAAAGAATACCAGAATTTAACATGAAAAAACTCAAAACCGAGACAAAAAAAAAAACTATGGTGTCACATCACACTAGAAATTTCACTATAAAAATTGAGAGAAATTTGTGTAGATCTTTCTTCTCTCTCTCTCTCGCTCTCTCCATGCTTTTCTTCTCACGCTGTTCTTATACAAGAACAAACAAAGAGATGCAACAAATACCACCAAGGGATGCCACTCTTAAGAAAAATGAAAAAGAAAAATAGTCGAGCCAGCCTCACACTGTCGCGGTGTCAATTTGGAGCGTTGCGGTTCTCAACATTCTGTCTCCATTCTTCCTGACAACGCCGCGCGCCAAATCTTGAGCGATAGAGTGCCCTGCTTTCTTTCTGTTCTCCAAGAAAACTATGCAGTGCTAGAGTACTCGGGTATACAGTATCAGGGCTTTGCATCCAAACCCATATAAGACAAATTGACTTGACATCTGTGATAGTAATTTAACCTGATTGATTGACACAATCAGATTCCACGCAAACTAACATCTGTCTGCTATGAATTCCAAAATGGTGGAAACCAATAAGAGGGTCTGAAACGTACTCAATTTCATGCTTTAAGGCAAGCTTCCTACACTTGTCAGCATCTACTTTAGCAATCGCAGCTGAAGGAATCTGAGCAGCCTTATCTAGCTACAAATTAAAGTGAAATAATGCCATCTGTGAAGCAATTAATATGACAGACAGGAATTAGAAGCAACCAACAAAGAATGGTAAGGAAGTTGGCATCATTTGAAAAATCTATGCATGAAGATGTTATTAGAGTTACTTGAAGGATTTGCCTAACTATAATTGTACTGGAGATGTTAACATGAATATTCTTTACCTACTATTGAATTGCTTTTGTAAAATTGATCTGCCTGTAGTTGAAAAAGAATGCTCTGCCATAATTATATGCATGTGATGTTGACGTGAATGACCTTTCGAGATTGTAGCAAGGATTGCCCATAACCTAAAATTACTCCCTACAAATGAAATATTCATAACAATAGAGAAATCCGCAATGTAAGGCTTCGTTCGGGAGTCTGGAATAGCTTTCTCATAAAAAGAAACATCTTTAAAAAGTAATAAAAGCTTCATTTGAAATAGTTTTTTTAATGCTTTATAGAATAGAAGTTTCATATAAAAATTTCTAATTCATAAAACTTTGGTAATAAAAAATTGCCTTAAAAAATATTGAGAAAGACGGGATAACTTTCCTATTGCTGATTAAAGCAACTTTATAACATAAAAATTTATAGTTCAAGAAATTTTTATATTTAAAGCTGTTTTAAAAAATATTACGAAAGCTATTTCAAATAAAATTTGCTTTATTTGGGACAGCTTTCTTATTATTTTCTAAAATAATTTTCTAATTTAAAATTTTTTAATTAAAAACCAGCTTTATAAAACAGTTAAAAAATTTGAGAAAAAATAATAATCTAAAACTGTCACGAAGCCTAAGTCTTAATGAAATATTTAAAAGGGCCATTTCGTAATAATAGTATTTTGTTTGTATCTAATTAAAAATAAAACTTTGAAATAACTGTCTTATTATGATATTTCATTTCTTATGCATTATAAGATCGAGAAAGAACTGAATCCATCCTCAACTAAAATAATATTCATCTTTAAAGAGGTCTTACAAAAAAAAAAAATATATATATATATATAGCAATCTCTAATTGAAAAACTTATTTTCTACTCTGAAGTACAGTAAAGGACATATCAAAGAGTAATTTATCGTTAATTGAAGTCCATTTTTATATCAAAAAAGAATATTCTGTGTATATTCTTCCTCTATCTTTGTTTCTATAAATAATGTGTTTGTGAACGGTACAATGTCAATATTAACGTCGTACTGTTTAAAAACATGAAAAAGTCGTTACCAATGCAGCTTGGTTAAACTAGAATTTTTTTTATTAAAAAACTGATTTAAAAAATAATAAGAAATTTCACCCAAATGAAATCTTAGTTATTAAAAAAAAAAAATAGAGAGAATAAACCTTAGCCTACTGAATAGATTGGTTTATTTGTCTGGAATTCTCAACCTCAACGATACGAATCCAACAAGCCCAAGATCGCCGAATTCCGACACCATTAAGACCTTCAAATGTCTGACAAACGGTTCATGATCAAGGGATTCAACATCGGTCATCCATCGAACCACTCCACATTTGCCTCTGATCTCTCACTTATTTATGGGCCATGCCACTCAAGAAATCTATAAATAGACCCCTCATTTCTCTTGAGAGGGTACCAAAGCAAGAAGAAGAAGAGAAGAAGGATAAGAGAATAGAAGGAAGATAGGAGGGAAGAAACTCTTCCTCGACCAGCGCCACCAAATTCTGCCCAAGTGATGCCGGAATTCTTCCCGACTTCCACGAAACGCCGGAATTCTGCCCAAATGACACCGGAATTCTGCCTGACTTCTAAATGATGCAGGAATTCCACCCGACTTTCCCAGTGACGCCGAAATTCCACCCGACCTCCAAGTGACGCCGGAATTCCACCCGACCTCCAAGTGTCGCCTGAATTCCGCCTGACCTCCAAGTGACGTCGGGGTTTCACCCGAACTCCAAGTAACGTCAGAGTTTTGCCAGAAAAACATCTAACGCCAGAGTTCTCCTCGGCCTCCAACTGACATCGGACTTCTATCTAACGCCGGACCTCCACTCGTCATCAAGTTTCTACTCGACGTCGGACTTCTGCCTGTTGTCGGGTTTTCGTCGGATATCTATCCGATGCTGGATTTTTTTTCATTGATGGACTTCTATCTGACGTCATCCTTCTAACCTCCGTTGTTAGACAACGATCCTCCTGACTTATGTCGCCCACCGACTACAGTCCTTCCGGCCTCCTTCGATCGCCGACTACAGTCCTTCCGGCCTCCGTTGCCCGCCGACTAAGGTCCTTCTAACTTACGTCGCTCACCGACTACAGTTCTTCCGACCTCCGTCGTCCGCAGACTACGATCCTTCTGACTTATGTAGCCCACCGACTATAGTCCATCCAACCAAACAAACACGTCAACAGTGATTCTTTGTATTCACATCATGTAATGTACTCTATAAGATGTACATCAAGCAAGGCCTTCCCCCAAGTAATGACCTCATTTGTAATCAACTGCAAATACTAGTGGATTCATTCAAATTGGGCTAGGCCCCGTGGTTATCCCCTTTTTAAGGGATTTTACACGTAAAAATCTTGGTGTCTCATAAATGTTAGACTCTCTTATCTGATTGCATGCCAGATTTTCGTACAATGATAAGACACTAAACTTTATATTTCTCTATCGCTGCAAATATTCAAGGACACAACAACTCTATTAAAAATAAGTTTTTATCAAAATATTATGATATATTTATATTAGAATAAGACTACTTTCTTTTATATATCATTAATTTTAAGTCTTCATGTAATACAACTAAAATATTAGATGGTTTAGATTTAGAGTGCAAAAGACTCAAGTCGAGCTCGTGTCACCCCTGGCTGAGCTTGAGTTTGATTACTTAATTGAGTTCAAAATTGAGTTTCAGCTTTATTATACGAGTTTGAGCCAGCTTATTTATTATGAAATAGAGAACATGATAATAATTTAAGCAATTATTATAATAAAATAATGAGAATTCTAAAGATAAACAACAAAGAATCATTAAATATAAAAAATGAGATATAATTTTTAAATAATTTTAGTAACTTTGTACTGAAAATCGCAAATGCTAATATATATATCAAGTGCATTTTTTTTTAAAATTTTTTTAAATGGGCGAGCTCGCAAGCTAAAGAGTTGATTGGAGGCTCATTCAAGCTTGAGTTTTTAGCTTATTTAGTTCTGCTCATGAACCTTTTATCGAGCCCACCATAAACACTACAGGAAAATCACTTATTACCGGCGGAATTTTCCGGCGGCTTTCCGGCGGTTAGTTTTCCGGCGGTTTTTTACGGCTTATTTCCTACAAAATTTTCCGGCGGCTTTCCGACGGTTAATTTTCCCGCAAAATTTTGCGACGGCTAATTTCCCGCAAAATTATCCCGCGGAATTTTCCGGCGGCTTTCCGACGGATTACCGGCGGCTTTCCGACGGCTAATTTCCCCGCAAAATTTTGCGACGGCTAATTTCCCGCAAAATTTTCCCGCGGACTTTTCCGACGGCTTTTCCGGCTGCTTTTTAACGTTTCCGGCGGCTTTTAAAAATTTAAAATTAATTAGTTAGTTATTTTTTATTTTATATTAAATATTATATTTTATTTTAAATTAATTAGTTTTATTTAAAAAAAAAATTAGAGAGATTCTGTTACTATTCTTGATTCTACCACATTTTTGATTAGATGGCAAAATGATTTAGATATATAGAGTTTTTTTGTCACCGGTCTTACCTGTTTTTCAACTGGTTTTATGAAAAGTTTACGAAGTGGCGTCATCAACGTTGGATTCCGCGCTGTGAGTCGCCGATCATCCCGTATTTGGAATCTCCTTTCCTAATCTTCGTCCCAATTTCTTTGCTCCGAGAATCTTGTTTAGGCCTGGGGGAGTTCATTCGGCAAACCCACTTAAAAATTGACGAAAGCTACGTCGGTTGGATCTCGTCCTTCAAATGCTCGCAGTTTAAGTTGAATTAGATATTACGAAACTTACCCTAAGCAAGTGTGGCTGGGATCGGATTCGTTAGGTATGTTCAAGAGGTGTTCTAGATGGTTTCCTCAATTTTGTGGTGTTTGTTAAAAGTTTTAGGTCATCTTTTTTGGTAGTGTAAAATCGGTGGTTTTACCGTTTTCCTACTGCTGATGTTCATGCCAGAAAAACTCTGCTCCTTTAGGTGGTGTGATGGTCGATAAGGTTTAGGAAAACTGTGGTTTAATATTAATTAGAAGATGCTGGTGTGCGAATGGCAGGATCAGAGTGTTAAGGAAACTGTGGTTAATGTTACTGATAAGAGATCTGAGGGCGCTGTGGAGGTGATTTTTGCCTTCGATCGAGACATGTGGGGTGGTTCTTCCCCTTGTGATTATTTCTACATGGTATTTTGGGTGATTCCAGTGACGGTGTGCAAAATTGAGTGTTATTGTTGCTGCGGATGCTTTTGTATTATCACCTAATATGCTAATACCTTTTGTTTCCTGAGGTGCTGGATGGGTGTGTTCGTCAGGAAGTGATTTTGGATTCATCGGTTCTTTCGTTGGTGCGCGGTGGATAATCAATTGTTGCTTTGTGAATGTTGAAAATTCTCTGGTTTGCTTCGGTCAGTTTGCGGTGTTTCGTGGATGAGAGTGTCGTGGTTCGTGTGCGGATGGTGGATAGGGCGGGCTGAGTTGATGCTCGGGTAATATGATGCCTACGATTACACATTTTGGACAGATAGTATGTGGATGAAGTGATGGACGACTGTGAGTAGCATGCAAAGGAGATTAGGGTCAACTTGTATGTCTGAGGGAGTTTTGATCGTTTCTGGTTAGATTTTGTGGACCTCAGGGTGGATCGGCCTTTTGTTCCGGGATTCTGGGGTAAGTCGACGTGAAGATGATTTGGCTCTTTTTGTTATGCGCTCATCTGATACAGTTTTGGTTTGAGACTTTCCAGTATTGCAGCGCTGGATGGCAAGAGGATGATGACGTTGAGTTAGCTCGCGGTCGCGTGGCTAGTAACCGGTGTTATGTCGATTTGGGGATCATTGGACGGGATGTTCCCATCATATCTTTGTTATGTGCAATTTACGTCTAGAGATCGAAATTCCATTCTATCATTTGCTATATATTTTAGCTCTTGATCCTCCATTCTACTGGGTAATTCTGAAGTCGTCTGTCATGAAGATATTGCATGTCTTTTTGATTTCTCATGTTTTAACTATCCGTAAATTATTTGTTTTTTTCTTAATTCTAGTTCGTTTTCTTATTTGCAATAGTGAGTTGGGTGTGGTACGTTAAATTTAGCTTAGTCACTGGTGTTGAATATGCTGCTGGAGTCTGGGACGTCTTGATTGGAAGATCAACTGTGAACTGAGCCACCGTTTTAAGCTTATATACTCTAGATTTTTGATTTTTGCCTTCTGCCTTAGTAGGTTTTTGTATCTGTAATGTTTTTTGGGTATTAATAATAATTGGTTTTTGCAGTTAAATAAAAAAAAAAAATCTCCAATATAGGCAAGTCTTTTTATATTAATCATATTTAAAGAGAAGTGATTTCTAGAGAATATTGTTCGATAAAAAATATAGTAAATTAATTTTATTAATTTAAAATATGGACACTAATTTTCTTTTGAAAATTTAAATAAATTGTTCAATTTAAACCCCTCTTTTGGGAGCCAAAAGGAAAAAATAGGAGCATTAGTTTAAGAAGATCGAAGTACTTCAAATTATATTCAGCTTTAAATTTGTAAAATTTAAATTTATTATTTAAATTTATCTTTATTAAAAATTTGATGCTTACATTTTATCAACTTAATTATGAGCATATTACCGAGGAGCTGGAATTATGATTTAATGAATT